>NW_028295758.1:2162500-2230000 GCF_964341445.2 Mesoplodon mirus | reverse complement strand
TCATACCATGTCTATTATAAAATTCACATTTTGATTGGAGATCTTTTAATGTCTTTTCTAGAGAGATTTAATATGAATGTTTTAAATGGTCTCCAGTTTCCCTGTGGATTATTGACATTTTAAACTCTGCACTTCAATTTTCCCTCAATACGTGTAATTTTGTCACGGCTATTTCTGTACTTAAAGATGAGGAACTATATAATTGATTTCTTCATTTTTTCCCCATCTCTTTCCAAGGTACTGCATTTGATTGTGTCTTGCGACTGAGTGAAAAATGCTAGTCCTTGAGTCAGGACATTGGGCCCTTTAGCAAGTAACTCAACCTATCTGGGCTTCAGCTTCTGTATGTGCGATCAAGAGGCTTGGACTAGCTGACTTTTCAAATGCTGTGTTTCTTTGATTCACTCTCACTTACTGATCTGCTCCTTAAGAAGAGGGTCTGTTCTCATAAAGTAACAACAGTCTTTTCCTAACCTTGGGTTGGGCGGAGTTTAACTGTTCGTACTCAGTTTGTTAGTTATATTGCCTTCTACGTATGCTTAGCTCTAAATAATTTATACGGCTCTTGTGACAATTTTTAGATCTTCTTTTTTGCTTATTTTCTTTTATAGTTTCTAATTTGTTATCGCCAGTGTAGAGGAGCCTGATTGACTTTTAAAATTTATTGATGTTGTATGTGTGTGCCTTGTTGAACCGTCTTATTAGTTCCTGCTAGTTTATCTGTGGGTTCTTTTGGGTCTCCTAGATAAATGAGCATATTAAATGTAAATAATGTGTTCTTTGGATAAAGTTTATTTTCTTGCATCTCTCTATATTGAAGCAATATGTTGAATTGATTTAAATATTTAAATACTTACATACCTGTTATCACAATCTAACATTCTTTATCTTATTTTCTTTCAATCAATATTATGTTTTCAAGATTTATCCACGTGAATCCATATAGATCTAGGTCTTTGATTTTTGACTGTTTGATATTATGTGATCACATGCATATAGCATCATTTATTTTCCATTCAAGCATTATTGGACAATTGGATTGTTTCCCTCCCTTCTCTAGAACAAACAACATTTCCTAGAATATCCCTGAAGATGTCTGACAGTCGAGAAGGGCCAGGCTGCCCGAAGGATTGCTACTTGCTTTTAGCCACCTTCCAACAGGCCGTCTCCAGCCAGCAATTTGAAGCACAGCTGAAATGAGAACTGCCCCAAATGTGAAGATCTTAGGAGCTTCCTAGAAGGTGGGAGGTTAATGATAGGCATCCTGCTGGGATCCCAGGGGAGTCTGAGCTGGCCTGAAGCTCATCTTCCTCCTCCACCTCTCAAGAGAAATGTGGAGGAAAGAAGACTTCAAAAACTGTGAGCAGGCAGAGGGAGAGATATTGGGGGCCGAAGCTGTAACTGAGGTCTTGGAGTGGGCTGTGAGCACGCAGAGCCTCTCGAGAGCCAGGCTCTGCCTTCTGAGAACTTCTCCCCTAAGGCTGCTCATAATTCACGTGATACCAGCCATATAGAGCCGACTTGGCCCACACTGTCACAGAAAGCCTTATCAGAATCTCTTCTTCTTCATACACTCTTGTGTCTGTTACTTGGTTATTGCCTTTGGTACTCCACTGATGTGAACCACAGTCGCCAGGGGATGGAGGACACTAGTGACCCATCTTGCTCTGTGGCCTCAGTCCACAGCTGGAGGGTAAGGGAAGAGGCCAAATGAAGGTCAAGAAGGAAAGATGGAGTTTGAAGGGAAGACCTGAGTTAAGGGTGTCTTCTCAAGTCTTGATGACTGAAATGTAGCTCCAGTACCTGAAGTCCTGCTTGTTCTCAAGGCTGACCGCGGGGCTGGGTGCACTCAGTGAAGGAACCGTATACACTTAGTATTTCCTTGCTTGCTCACACTTGCCCTCCTCTGATACACCCTCTGCAAGACTGATCTTCCCCTGAAACAACTTTCCACCTGCCACTGTCATCTCATGAACGTTTGCTTCCCCTTCCTAGTGTCCCCCTAGAATGCCATTGCAGCCAATTCATAATTTGATAATCATGCTGCTTACCATATTCTCAGCAACTTCTGAGAAATTTTATTCGCCTTATTCCATAGTCTTCACCCATCAATAATCTTCCTTAACTTCCTAGCTGCAAGTTAACCCATTCGGAATCATTTCTTTTGCTTTCTCTTCTTTGGCAAATCCTTTCTATCTTTTAAGGTCTTTTTCTTGTCTCTCTACCATCTTGCCTTCCTGAACTTCTTTTTTTTCCGTTTAAGTAACCTTTCAATCTCCTTCCCCAATTTCCTCATACACATTGAGAGTTTATTCCTCACACGTTAGACAGCGGTTTATGAATGGCCAGGCATAATGGACTCAGAATGAGTTGGCACCCCCGAGGTACCTGTCTTGCTGGGGAGCCACAGGTGAAGGGCTGGCTGCTGGACACATGTTTGCATGGAGTCAGGCTGAGTGGCCTCAGGGTGTTTGCTCTGCACTTGTGTGTGTTTCTCCCTAGTTGGTTTCCTTGTCCAGCCACCTGTGACCTCCCTCCATCCAGCCCAGGGAATCCTTCTCATCACAGGGGTAGGATGTTTGTCTCATTTTCCATCACATCCTTTCCCCAAAGTTTGGTTGTGAGTTGTTCCCATTCCAAAGACCTTTCCTCTTTGAAGAGAAAAGAGAAAATCTTGTCTCTCCTTTTCTCTCACTTCACTTCTGCTCTATTATCTCCTCCGTCCAGAATGGCCCACTGACTCACATGGGTGTAGATCCAAAGATGGCAAGAAATGCCAGCAATTCTGAGATAATAATACGGATGGATCAGGAAAACTTGAAAACCTTTATCCCGCCACATTAAAAAAAATTGCACTTCCAGTGTATTCAGAGTCTCAGTGTAGAAACACAAATGATAGAGAAATTGAATTACACTCAAGTTTTTCTTTCCTCCTTTCCTGATTTATTCTAATCCTCCAAGTTAACATGATGAACTCTTTGTTGTGTAAAGTTTCAGACATTTTCTACCCATGCACACTTTTCTTCTTTTCACATTAGAGTGTGAACTAGGTCACTTTCAACATGCTGTGATTCTGTGATTCACTGTCTCCCACCGAGTCATCCACGGATAATGTCATCTGTTTCACGGAGAACTATTTCCAATAGCTAATAGCCAATGTCTGTGGAGTGCTTACTCTGTGTCGGTTTCTTGTAACTACTTTACAGATCATTTGTACAGCGTACCCATGGACCAGGTACAATTATGACCCCCAAGTGACAGATAAGTGCAGATAAGTACAAATAAATACAGAGGCCAAGTGACTTGCCCAAGACACTGGAGCAAATCAAAATCCATGCCTCTGTAATCATTTTGCTCTATTGCCTCTGTCTGGGAGGCTTGATGATTTGGCAACTAAAACCTTAAATATCATGTTCCATTTTTATATCTGTGACACAAGCGTGGGGCTGTGATACAGGGTAACTAACCTGACTACTTTTGAAAACCCTTATGCACCTGGATGAAAGTAAGCCAGGGACTGCAAGCCATAGATTTAAGGTTTCCTACCAACTTTTAAAAATAGCTTCTTGAATGCAATTTATGTAGTGTCAAGTCTAGGATGTAGTCCAAATAGTAACAGAAAAATGGAGATATGTAGAAAAATACTTAAAGTTGACAAGTATTGGGAGTGTAGTATTTTTGGGGCCAGCGTGTAGACCACAGGAAAACTTGCTGTTTCCATCCCAAAGGGAAGAGCCCTACGTTGCAACTGCCAAGGTCCCTGGGACAGCAAGTGTGCTCACTGCTTAGTAAAGAAGCATCCTCAGTTTGATAGAATCATATGGGAGCCTTACATTTGGTTAGCAGTTCTACATTCTTGATGTAATAATATTTTCAGGGTGTGGGAGGGTATCAAGCTCTGAAAATACCCTTGGAGAGATCTGCTTATTAAGTTTGGCTTTTTCAGTCTCCCTACTACTTCTTTACTAAACACCAGGCGGTTTCCTTCACTTTTCAGAACCATATTGTTTTTCCCTTCTCTAATGAACTTTGAAATACTTTTGGATGAGCTATTAAGATTGGGAAAAAATAAACATCTCTTTAACATAAGGAAGATAATAACAATGACAAGTAGAAAAAGCTCTAAAACAGAGAATATCCTCCATTCTAGCCACTGACTGGGAGTGGAAGGTTCGTGCTCGCTGTCCAGGACGTAGAAATAAAAGCTGAGGAGGCGCTGAGGCGTCTCCTGGATCTCTATGAGCCTCCATCATTTCTGCTGAGTAGGGTTGACAGATAAAATATAGACTGTTTAGTTAAATATGAATGTTTGAAAAACAACGAGTACATTTTGAAGATAAGTATGCCCCAAATAGTTCATAGGATCTACTTATACTAAAAATAATGACTTATTATTCATGTGAAGTTCAAGTTTAACTGGGTATCCTGTATTTTTATGTCCTAAATCTGACAGCCCTACTGATGATCCACAATGGAGGCAGTTGAGGAACGGTACATGCTGGCTCTCGGACAGTCAGAAATGGCTTCAGCAGATCCAGGTACAGTATGAAATTCTTTTTGGATGTAGCTCAGAAGCCATGGCCAGCCCTTGACTGCAAGTACTGCCTCGGGTTTCCCTGAGGTGGGGTAAACCTTCCTCTTAATGGCCTTTTGGTAAGTCTGGAAGACCATATCCAAGGGGAGCCCCAAAGTCAGTTTCATCCTCACAACCATGTTTCCAATTCCTGGAATTGGCTGCATGTGACTCACAAGAGCTGAGGAGGTTTGTGGAAGTTGGGAGTGTCATAGCTTGAACCCTTTGTAGGTAAAGTTTTGCTGTTGTGAGAGTTTTAACAGGAGCAATGTGAAAGACTCCAAGTCCCCAGGTAGATAGAAATAATCCTGTTCTACCTGTGTGTATGTGACAAGTCTCTAATAGTTCAGAGAGCAAGTATCTGGTCTTAGAAAGACTGATCCAAGCTTGGATGTTTCTGGTGACAAGGCAAGGTCCTGAGTTTCAAGTTCACCTTTTATGGTTGAGGAGACAATAAGGTGGTCAGAAGGGAAATCATGGAGGAGACCTTGGCTTCATCCATCGTGCAGGCTTGTATATGTGGTTCTATGTAGATTGTGTTTCAAAGGTGGAGCTTGTTTACAACTATGAACATTCTCCGATGTGCTTTTTGGACCTTCATTCCCAGAGCGAGAGCAGTGCCGAGGCTCTAGAAATGCCATGGATATTCTGAGCTGTCAGTGGCATTTCCCCGGTACTGTTCCCTTGGTGCCGCTCCTTGAAATGTCCAAAGGGATTATCATGTGTCTTGTGGCGGGTCCTAGCATTGTGAAAGGAAGCTGCTGCACCTGGCTCAGAGGATTTCGGATGTGGTGGGAGGAGGAGTAGTACTACGACTATAAATTGTATCACAGCATATCGATTCCATCTTGAGAGTGGGGTTGGGGGGTTATGAAGGGGGGCTTTTATTGTACTTTTATACATTGTACCCTTGAAACTAATTCAATTTTTTAAAATTAATTAATTTATTTGGGGCTGCATTGGGTCTTTGTTGCTGCTAGCGGGCGTTCTCTAGTTGCAGTGAGCGGGGGCTCCTCTTGGCTGTGGTGCACGGGCTTCTCATTGCAGTGGCTTCTCTTGTTGCGGAGCATGGTCTCTAGGCACGCAGGCTTCCGTAGTTGTGGCACGTGGGCTCGGTTGATGTGGCACACGGGCTCTAGAGCGCAGGCTCAGTAGTTGTGGCACGCGGGCTTAGTTACTCCGTGGCACGTGGGATCTTCCCAGACCAGGGCTCGAACCCATGACCCCTGCATTCGCAGGCATATTCTTAACCACTGCTCCACCAGGGAAGCCCGATAATTCAGTTTTTTATAAAGAGAAGATTCCTAATATTATTCCAAAATTTTAAAAATATGTAGTTGGATAACACTATGAAAAATTAACTGATATATTCTTTTATTATTTCTCTTTGCTCCCTGGATTTTTTTCCCCATCCAGTCAGCTAGGCACTGTGAGTTCACTGCATTAGGAAGGTAAAGACTCAGCAGAAATGAGGGAGAAAAACAGAAAAGTCTCAGCTTTGGAATGTTCACAACGGAGGCCACAGTAGAACAGGTGAGAATTCTGTGAACCAAAAATAAATGTCGTCTCAAATGCAAAAAAGTATTCTCTGCACTGGGAGGCAGGAGAGGGAGGGAGGGAAGGACTGAAGGAGAGAGATCAGTGTGGCCAGGGACATGGAGACTGTGCTTAAGGACGATATGCCCAGGAAGAGAATCAGAATCTGGAGAAGATTCAGCCTGCACGTGATCATTGCCTCCAGCCAGCACCCTCATCTCAGACGTTGGGAAATTCAGAGAGAGAGTGGGAGTACGTCAGGAGGGCCACGCGCATAGTCTGTGTGGCAGGGGTTGTGGCCGTTCCCTATTTGTGAGGAGTCCCCAGCAATTTGCAGGCCTCTTCTGGAAAATGCTGGCGGACGTCTCTAGTGCTTATGTGAAAGCTTGTTCACAAACCTTGAAAGATACAGATGTAGATGACAGATAGATGCATAGATAGAAAAATGTCATTAAATAAAAGCTCCAGGAAAGGTTTGGAAAATGCCCTTTATTGCATAGGACGCTTCTATTGTCATATGATGTTAGACTGAGTGCCGGTCCCTTCATCCTCCTTCAGACCACGGCATTCTGTCTGCTACTCTCCCGAGGGTCCTTTCTTCTCCCTGGAAGGGATAAAACAAATGAGGTAGAACAGGAAGAGACAAGAAGCACTCCAAGCTCTGCTGGTCAGGGTTACCCTCCAGCATTGCCTTAATGCTCAGAGCCACACACACCACAGTGAGCTTGGCTCCAGATCAACTACCACACAACGAAGGTTCTGGAACACTTCCATATCTCGGGGAACCTCATTTCCACGTGACTCTCTTTCATATTCCCCTTTGTCACAGAAGGCTAGGTCCAGTGGTCCGGGTGAGATCTCAGCTCAGGCCAAAGGCTCTCAGACCTCAAAATTCTGGTCCTGCAAGGGCCCCTGTCCTCTCTTGAGACCACTCCTGGCTCTCTCTGCCGAGAAGGAGCTGCTGGCAGTACGTCCTCTAAGAGTTGAGGTCCATCGTGCAGACCCTGAGAAAACTCCTAGGAAAAGGCTCCACCTTCTTGTTTACGTCAACAGAGGTCAATGTCTTTGTTAGTGCTGGGTGTGTCCCATTTGATGCAACTGCAGAGCCATTAGGTAAACCAGCACATGTGTGCGGCCCCTTCCCTTAGACTCCTCTGGGCCCTCGTGACATAGGCTCAGAAGACTGCCAGCCTCAAGCCTTACCTCTTCCAAGGGACGGCCACACCGTCTTCCAGGATCTTCTGTCCCATGAATCTCAGTTGCTGTTTGGAACTCAAAGGAGTGAAAAGACCCTGCCTGCGGGGTCTCTTTGGGCTGGGGCCTTCCCCCGTGGGCTGCTCTCCCTCATTCTCCTTTTCTTCTTGCTTCTCTACCTCCTTCTCCTCCTCCTCCTCCTCCTCCTCCTCCTCGTTCTCCTCCTCCTCCTCCTCGTCCTCTTCCTCAGGGGTGCTCTCAGATTCCACATTGCCCATCCGCTGGGCCATGGTGAGATGAAAGGCACGGCAGCTGAAGCCCTGCAGGATGCCGCCCTTCACGTGCTGCTGGAGGATCTCCAAGGTGGGGAAGACCCGGCAGCAGGCCATGCACCTGAAGCCGGTCTCCATGGTCAGCATCCAGTCCGCTGTCTTGGCGCTGGGTCTCTCCTCGACGGCAGGTGGCCCTGATGGGCTGCCTGGCTCTGCCCTTTCCTCATACTCTTTCTCCTCCCCAGTGGGCTCACTGTCAGACAGGAGGCTTTCGGTGGACACATCAGAAGAGGGGTCAGTGGCTACTGCGCACACATCCTCAGGAAGGGTCACTTCTTCTATCCTCAGCTGCTTTTCAGGCAACTCCAAGGGTTTCTTTGTCTTCCAGGAGACAGCGACACCCTTGTTCACTTGTACCTGCATGTAGTATATTTTCATGCCCCTTTCCTCTTTGTCTGGGTGCAGATAGTTCTTACAGGGTGAAGAGGGTGAGGAGGAGACACAGTGTGATGGGGAAGCGGTCTCTCCTTCTTCCTGATCCTGGGCTAGGGGTGGTCTAGGCTGGGCAGTGTCTCGATGAAATCTCCGGATTCCTGAAAAAGGAAATTAAAATCATAATAACATGCATGGGCCATGCCAGAAGCTGGGGGAGCAGGTGTGGTAGACGAGAGAGGGACATTGGCACGACATAGCAATGTCGTGAGCTTGGTGTCCGTTGGCCGTAGGACGGAGTGGTGTATGTGGTGTCATCTGTGGGCTTTTCATGTGCGTGGGGGGGTATACTGGAGCGGTGTCTGTATACAGGGGTGTGGAGTATGGTGGTGAGGGCTGTAGTATGTGAGGGATGCGGCTGGATGCGTGTACGATGAGGAGTGTGAGTTTGGGAATATCGGTGGTGCATTCCTTGTGGAATGGGGCTGTGGTGCAGGAGAGTACTGTGGAGCACGTGCTTGGGGTTGATGTGCACTGAGAAGGGCTGTGCCTGGAGGGCGCGTGTATGTGTGAGCTGTGTGCACCTGAGCTGGATGGTCCTGCTCTCAGGCTGGAGGTGTATGATGCAGAACTCTGTCCTTCTCTGGAAGCAAAGGCAAAGACAAAGCCTACATTTTCCTCTGAAGATGCTTAATCTGGTCCCTCTTCCCTCCACCTCAAGCCCAGACCTTTCCGGCCCCTGCTCCTTGACTTCCCCACCATGGTAGTAGCAGTATTCACACACACACCCCCAGACTCAGCTGGCATCCACGCCCTCGGAACAGCTCAGCCATCCTGCCCAGGCTCCTCCACAGAGCCCTCATCACCTCTGATGACCCTGGATTTCCTCTCAGCCTCCCTGGGATCTGTGTGCCTCCTGCTTCACAGCCAAGCACCCCGCCACCTGAGGAGCCCCACGCCCTTACCAGCGTAGCTGAGCTTGCGCAGAGTAGAAGTACAGAAGAAGTATTTAGAGGCAGAGGAGACCTCCACTGACCCTGGGCTGCAGCCTTGGGCCACCACAGTGGACCCAAGCCGAGGGGGATCCTCTTGTGACTTCGAGATTCCTGAGGGAGGAATGAAAGGCTCAGGGTGGGTTCATCAGTCCTCTGTCCACAAATATTTACTGAGTGTGTGACACGTGTCAGGTGCAGTGAATACACACAGTTGAGAGTGTGGTTCCCAGTGGATCCTCCAGGATTTAATTCCAATCAATACTTATTCTCTCACTGTCTAGTTGGTAATGTAGGCCTCGGTGGTGACTGTGAGTGTGTGGGAAGAGTGAGTGATGTGTATCAGTTAAGTCTGTGGTAAGTGTGGGGTTGGCATGGGGAGCACAGTGCAGACGTGTCTATCTGTGTCTGTGGCCTTTGTGTGCATGGTTTCTGTTCACAAGTCAGGAATTCTGGGACATGTAACGTTTCCTCGTTACATGGTGTGGCTTGTATTTATGGTGTGTGTTCATTCATTCATTCACCAAGATTCAGTAAGCAGCTACTCCTGTGTATCCGGCACTCTTCCATTGTTGTAGTCTTTGGTAACGCTGCACATTCTAGTAGGGGAAGACACACACTAAGCAAAACTACAATAAATATATAATACATCAGCTGGTGGTAAGTATATAAGGGTTGCCAGACTTAGCGAACAAGAATACAAGGCACCCAGTTAAATTTCAGTTTCAGATAAACCCAGAATAATCTTTTAGTGTAAGTATTCCCATGCAGTATTTGGCCTGACTTAGTTTTAGTGTAAGTATAGCCCATACAATATGTGCGACATACGGATACTGAAAAATTACTTGTTGTTTATCTGGAATTCAAATTGAACTGGATAGCCCATATTTTCTCTGGCAATCCTGACATGGGTTACTGAGACTGTGGTTTACTGTGGTTTGTACAAAGCGTGTCTGGCATTACTCAAGAATGTGTTATAAGTGTGGTGTGTATGACACGTGACTGGTTCTTATAGAGGTATTTAGAGATGGCTGAAGTTAGCTGTGTTTGTGCAAGAGTTGAGGAGATACATGTATATAGTGTGTGTGTGTGTGTGTGTGTGTGTGTCCTATATATATAGTGTGTGTGTCTATATACATATCTCATCTCCAGCGTTTGGTGTTGGAGGAGAGGATTGTGATACAGGTGGGTTGTATGAGAATGTAGTACAGGAGGGATCCGTGTATATACCTCCATGTGCTGTGTGTGGTTTACTAAGGAAGTTATATGTGGGGTGTGTGATATTTTTGTTGCATCAGAGTGTACATGGGTGTATGAGTTACTGTCTCATAAAACACCCCTAACAAGAATTCTGTATACACTCTTACGTGTATACACTCTTAAGTGTCAGCCAGGTCCAGGCAGGGTGACAAGAACTTTACCATGCAGACTTTATATCTGGTAAGCACTCTACCCCCATTCATCTCGCTCTTCTCTGCACTACCACACACACACACACAAACACACACACACACACACACACACTCACACACACACACACACAGGAACATAGGGCAAAATATTCTGAATGGTCAGGGGCAGTCATTGCCTTCCCCAGCCTGTCCCAGCCACTGCCTGGAAATCTGCCTGCTGTCTAGAGCTCCATTCCCAGGGCCCATCCTACAGTCTCCAGGGCCCTGGGCCTGGTAGGAGCTACTGGGCTCTAATCTGGGGCAGAGGCCTCTAGCTGGAGCTCTGGGGTGACCACCCCTCTCCCAGGGCAAGCTACTCGCCTACATTTAATGCACGCAGGCACCACGTGGCCCGTGGCTCTCAGAGCTCCCCGCAGGACCCTGAGGCCATTTCTCACCCCCGCTCACGCGGTCTCAGTCTCTGGAAAACCCTTCCCTTCCCTTGATCTCCTTTGGGAAATTCTTCCTGTTGAAGGAATAAAACCTCCTTGCTTTCAATATGACACCATCCCTAGACAAACAATCTTCTTTCAAAGTGCATTCCACTTGTCAAGATAGTTTTCAACAGGGCCTTCAACTCATGGGGCTTCTCTTTCCACTTTGGTAAAAGAGGCCAAGCAACTCATGGGTCTCTCTCAGCATCCTTGCATCCTTCACATCCCCCACCTCATGACCCCTAGGAAAGATCCAAGAGCATAAGAGAGAAATCGGGGACTGAGAAAAGCTGCACCTCTAGGTCTGTGCAAGCAGGATGCAGCCTGCTGTGAGTCCGACAAAGCTCCAGGCCCGGCTGCCCCAGGAGAGAGTCCTCAGACCAGCGGAGCTGACCTCCCATCTCCCAGGGGGCATCTGGCCGTTCTGTGCCGTCTCACACCACAGGGACCCTCCGGATAGATACGGCAGCATCACTGAGACAAGGTCTCTCGCTCCCTGCTTCACAGGTGACACGTTCTCAGTCCCCCGCTTCCTAGAGAAGCTTCAGTTTGGCAGAAACCCATGTGCCCCAGACAAGTTGCCCCCCACATACCTCCTCCGTTCTCGGCAGTTTCCTGGGACTCTTCATTTTCCAGATGTTTCCTCTTTTGTCGCCGTTCCATCGTACCAACTAGAAGTCTCCCTTAGAAGATGCCTCAAGAGATGTCCAACTCCTCCTCTTCCCTACAGGTTGGCCCTTCTTGGCTCTTGGGCAATCCGTTGAAATGATTCAATACAAACAAAAATAGTCAAGTCTCCTAAATGGCTGAAAAACTTGTACCACTTGGTGAACCAGCAGTAGTGCCTAGTGCTCACCAGGGCTGTTATGTTTGCAAGGTTGCCAGGCTCACAGTGGAATTCTGTGACCTCAGTGATGACATCAGAGCATTCGGTGGACCTAGGTTGAGCACAGTGTCTGCAATAGCACAGGCCCCATTTTCAAGAACAATTCCTTTTTCCCAGCCGAAGCTTTCCCGTGAAAGGGAAAGGTTCCTACCATATCTATTATAAATTGTATCATACCATGTCTATTATAAAATTCACATTTTGATTGGAGATCTTTTAATGTCTTTTCTAGAGAGATTTAATATGAATGTTTTAAATGGTCTCCAGTTTCCCTGTGGATTATTGACATTTTAAACTCTGCACTTCAATTTTCCCTCAATACGTGTAATTTTGTCACGGCTATTTCTGTACTTAAAGATGAGGAACTATATAATTGATTTCTTCATTTTTTCCCCATCTCTTTCCAAGGTACTGCATTTGATTGTGTCTTGCGACTGAGTGAAAAATGCTAGTCCTTGAGTCAGGACATTGGGCCCTTTAGCAAGTAACTCAACCTATCTGGGCTTCAGCTTCTGTATGTGCGATCAAGAGGCTTGGACTAGCTGACTTTTCAAATGCTGTGTTTCTTTGATTCACTCTCACTTACTGATCTGCTCCTTAAGAAGAGGGTCTGTTCTCATAAAGTAACAACAGTCTTTTCCTAACCTTGGGTTGGGCGGAGTTTAACTGTTCGTACTCAGTTTGTTAGTTATATTGCCTTCTACGTATGCTTAGCTCTAAATAATTTATACGGCTCTTGTGACAATTTTTAGATCTTCTTTTTTTCTTATTTTCTTTTATAGTTTCTAATTTGTTATCGCCAGTGTAGAGGAGCCTGATTGACTTTTAAAATTTATTGATGTTGTATGTGTGTGCCTTGTTGAACCGTCTTATTAGTTCCTGCTAGTTTATCTGTGGGTTCTTTTGGGTCTCCTAGATAAATGAGCATATTAAATGTAAATAATGTGTTCTTTGGATAAAGTTTATTTTCTTGCATCTCTATATATAGAAGCAATGTGTTGAATTGATTTAAATATTTAAATACTTACATACCTGTTATCACAATCTAACATTCTTTATCTTATTTTCTTTCAATCAATATTATGTTTTCAAGATTTATCCACGTGAATCCATATAGATCTAGGTCTTTGATTTTTGACTGTTTGATATTATGTGATCACATGCATATAGCATCATTTATTTTCCATTCAAGCATTATTGGACAATTGGATTGTTTCCCTCCCTTCTCTAGAACAAACAGCATTTCCTAGAATATCTGTGAAGATGTCTGACAGTCGAGAAGGGCCAGGCTGCCCGAAGGATTGCTACTTGCTTTTAGCCACCTTCCAACAGGCCGTCTCCAGCCAGCAATTTGAAGCACAGCTGAAATGAGAACTGCCCCAAATGTGAAGATCTTAGGAGCTTCCTAGAAGGTGGGAGGTTAATGATAGGCATCCTGCTGGGATCCCAGGGGAGTCTGAGCTGGCCTGAAGCTCATCTTCCTCCTCCACCTCTCAAGAGAAATGTGGAGGAAAGAAGACTTCAAAAACTGTGAGCAGGCAGAGGGAGAGATATTGGGGGCCGAAGCTGTAACTGAGGTCTTGGAGTGGGCTGTGAGCACGCAGAGCCTCTCGAGAGCCAGGCTCTGCCTTCTGAGAACTTCTCCCCTAAGGCTGCTCATAATTCACGTGATACCAGCCATATAGAGCCGACTTGGCCCACACTGTCACAGAAAGCCTTATCAGAATCTCTTCTTCTTCATACACTCTTGTGTCTGTTACTTGGTTATTGCCTTTGGTACTCCACTGATGTGAACCACAGTCGCCAGGGGATGGAGGACACTAGTGACCCATCTTGCTCTGTGGCCTCAGTCCACAGCTGGAGGGTAAGGGAAGAGGCCAAATGAAGGTCAAGAAGGAAAGATGGAGTTTGAAGGGAAGACCTGAGTTAAGGGTGTCTTCTCAAGTCTTGATGACTGAAATGTAGCTCCAGTACCTGAAGTCCTGCTTGTTCTCAAGGCTGACCGCGGGGCTGGGTGCACTCAGTGAAGGAACCGTATACACTTAGTATTTCCTTGCTTGCTCACACTTTCCCTCCTCTGATACACCCTCTGCAAGACTGATCTTCCCCTGAAACAACTTTCCACCTGCCACTGTCATCTCATGAACGTTTGCTTCCCCTTCCTAGTGTCCCCCTAGAATGCCATTGCAGCCAATTCATAATTTGATAATCATGCTGCTTACCATATTCTCAGCAACTTCTGAGAAATTTTATTCGCTTTATTCCATAGTCTTCACCCATCAATAATCTTCCTTAACTTCCTAGCTGCAAGTTAACCCATTCGGAATCATTTCTTTTGCTTTCTCTTCTTTGGCAAATCCTTTCTATCTTTTAAGGTCTTTTTCTTGTCTCTCTACCATCTTGCCTTCCTGAACTTCTTTTTTTTCCGTTTAAGTAACCTTTCAATCTCCTTCCCCAATTTCCTCATACACATTGAGAGTTTATTCCTCACACGTTAGACAGCGGTTTATGAATGGCCAGGCATAATGGACTCAGAATGAGTTGGCACCCCCGAGGTACCTGTCTTGCTGGGGAGCCACAGGTGAAGGGCTGTCTGCTGGACACATGTTTGCATGGAGTCAGGCTGAGTGGCCTCAGGGTGTTTGCTCTGCACTTGTGTGTGTTTCTCCCTAGTTGGTTTCCTTGTCCAGCCACCTGTGACCTCCCTCCATCCAGCCCAGGGAATCCTTCTCATCACAGGGGTAGGATGTTTGTCTCATTTTCCATCACATCCTTTCCCCAAAGTTTGGTTGTGAGTTGTTCCCATTCCAAAGACCTTTCCTCTTTGAAGAGAAAAGAGAAAATCTTGTCTCTTCTTTTCTCTCACTTCACTTCTGCTCTATGATCTCCTCCGTCCAGAATGGCCCACTGACTCACATGGGTGTAGATCCAAAGATGGCAAGAAATGCCAGCAATTCTGAGATAATAATACGGATGGATCAGGAAAACTTGAAAACCTTTATCCCGCCACATTAAAAAAAATTGCACTTCCAGTGTATTCAGAGTCTCAGTGTAGAAACACAAATGATAGAGAAATTGAATTACACTCAAGTTTTTCTTTCCTCCTTTCCTGATTTATTCTAATCCTCCAAGTTAACATGATGAACTCTTTGTTGTGTAAAGTTTCAGACATTTTCTACCCATGCACACTTTTCTTCTTTTCACATTAGAGTGTGAACTAGGTCACTTTCAACATGCTGTGATTCTGTGATTCACTGTCTCCCACCGAGTCATCCACGGATAATGTCATCTGTTTCACGGAGAACTATTTCCAATAGCTAATAGCCAATGTCTGTGGAGTGCTTACTCTGTGTCGGTTTCTTGTAACTACTTTACAGATCATTTGTACAGCGTACCCATGGACCAGGTACAATTATGACCCCCAAGTGACAGATAAGTGCAGATAAGTACAAATAAATACAGAGGCCAAGTGACTTGCCCAAGACACTGGAGCAAATCAAAATCCATGCCTCTGTAATCATTTTGCTCTATTGCCTCTGTCTGGGAGGCTTGATGATTTGGCAACTAAAACCTTAAATATCATGTTCCATTTTTATATCTGTGACACAAGCGTGGGGCTGTGATACAGGGTAACTAACCTGACTACTTTTGAAAACCCTTATGCACCTGGATGAAAGTAAGCCAGGGACTGCAAGCCATAGATTTAAGGTTTCCTACCAACTTTTAAAAATAGCTTCTTGAATGCAATTTATGTAGTGTCAAGTCTAGGATGTAGTCCAAATAGTAACAGAAAAATGGAGATATGTAGAAAAATACTTAAAGTTGACAAGTATTGGGAGTGTAGTATTTTTGGGGCCAGCGTGTAGACCACAGGAAAACTTGCTGTTTCCATCCCAAAGGGAAGAGCCCTACGTTGCAACTGCCAAGGTCCCTGGGACAGCAAGTGTGCTCACTGCTTAGTAAAGAAGCATCCTCAGTTTGATAGAATCATATGGGAGCCTTACATTTGGTTAGCAGTTCTACATTCTTGATGTAATAATATTTTCAGGGTGTGGGAGGGTATCAAGCTCTGAAAATACCCTTGGAGAGATCTGCTTATTAAGTTTGGCTTTTTCAGTCTCCCTACTACTTCTTTACCAAACACCAGGCGGTTTCCTTCACTTTTCAGAACCATATTGTTTTTCCCTTCTCTAATGAACTTTGAAATACTTTTGGATGAGCTATTAAGATTGGGAAAAAATAAACATCTCTTTAAAATAAGGAAGATAATAACAATGACAAGTAGAAAAAGCTCTAAAACAGAGAATATCCTCCATTCTAGCCACTGACTGGGAGTGGAAGGTTCGTGCTCGCTGTCCAGGACGTAGAAATAAAAGCTGAGGAGGCGCTGAGGCGTCTCCTGGATCTCTATGAGCCTCCATCATTTCTGCTGAGTAGGGTTGACAGATAAAATATAGACTGTTTAGTTAAATATGAATGTTTGAAAAACAACGAGTACATTTTGAAGATAAGTATGCCCCAAATAGTTCATAGGATCTACTTATACTAAAAATAATGACTTATTATTCATGTGAAGTTCAAGTTTAACTGGGTATCCTGTATTTTTATGTCCTAAATCTGACAGCCCTACTGATGATCCACAATGGAGGCAGTTGAGGAACGGTACATGCTGGCTCTCGGACAGTCAGAAATGGCTTCAGCAGATCCAGGTACAGTATGAAATTCTTTTTGGATGTAGCTCAGAAGCCATGGCCAGCCCTTGACTGCAAGTACTGCCTCGGGTTTCCCTGAGGTGGGGTAAACCTTCCTCTTAATGGCCTTTTGGTAAGTCTGGAAGACCATATCCAAGGGGAGCCCCAAAGTCAGTTTCATCCTCACAACCATGTTTCCAATTCCTGGAATTGGCTGCATGTGACTCACAAGAGCTGAGGAGGTTTGTGGAAGTTGGGAGTGTCATAGCTTGAACCCTTTGTAGGTAAAGTTTTGCTGTTGTGAGAGTTTTAACAGGAGCAATGTGAAAGACTCCAAGTCCCCAGGTAGATAGAAATAATCCTGTTCTACCTGTGTGTATGTGACAAGTCTCTAATAGTTCAGAGAGCAAGTATCTGGTCTTAGAAAGACTGATCCAAGCTTGGATGTTTCTGGTGACAAGGCAAGGTCCTGAGTTTCAAGTTCACCTTTTATGGTTGAGGAGACAATAAGGTGGTCAGAAGGGAAATCATGGAGGAGACCTTGGCTTCATCCATCGTGCAGGCTTGTATATGTGGTTCTATGTAGATTGTGTTTCAAAGGTGGAGCTTGTTTACAACTATGAACATTCTCCGATGTGCTTTTTGGACCTTCATTCCCAGAGCGAGAGCAGTGCCGAGGCTCTAGAAATGCCATGGATATTCTGAGCTGTCAGTGGCATTTCCCCGGTACTGTTCCCTTGGTGCCGCTCCTTGAAATGTCCAAAGGGATTATCATGTGTCTTGTGGCGGGTCCTAGCATTGTGAAAGGAAGCTGCTGCACCTGGCTCAGAGGATTTCGGATGTGGTGGGAGGAGGAGTAGTACTACGACTATAAATTGTATCACAGCATATCGATTCCATCTTGAGAGTGGGGTTGGGGGGTTATGAAGGGGGGCTTTTATTGTACTTTTATACATTGTACCCTTGAAACTAATTCAATTTTTTAAAATTAATTAATTTATTTGGGGCTGCATTGGGTCTTTGTTGCTGCTAGCGGGCGTTCTCTAGTTGCAGTGAGCGGGGGCTCCTCTTGGCTGTGGTGCACGGGCTTCTCATTGCAGTGGCTTCTCTTGTTGCGGAGCATGGTCTCTAGGCACGCAGGCTTCCGTAGTTGTGGCACGTGGGCTCGGTTGATGTGGCACACGGGCTCTAGAGCGCAGGCTCAGTAGTTGTGGCACGCGGGCTTAGTTACTCCGTGGCACGTGGGATCTTCCCAGAACAGGGCTCGAACCCATGACCCCTGCATTCGCAGGCATATTCTTAACCACTGCTCCACCAGGGAAGCCCGATAATTCAGTTTTTTATAAAGAGAAGATTCCTAATATTATTCCAAAATTTTAAAAATATGTAGTTGGATAACACTATGAAAAATTAACTGATATATTCTTTTATTATTTCTCTTTGCTCCCTGGATTTTTTTCCCCATCCAGTCAGCTAGGCACTGTGAGTTCACTGCATTAGGAAGGTAAAGACTCAGCAGAAATGAGGGAGAAAAACAGAAAAGTCTCAGCTTTGGAATGTTCACAACGGAGGCCACAGTAGAACAGGTGAGAATTCTGTGAACCAAAAATAAATGTCGTCTCAAATGCAAAAAAGTATTCTCTGCACTGGGAGGCAGGAGAGGGAGGGAGGGAAGGACTGAAGGAGAGAGATCAGTGTGGCCAGGGACATGGAGACTGTGCTTAAGGACGATATGCCCAGGAAGAGAATCAGAATCTGGAGAAGATTCAGCCTGCACGTGATCATTGCCTCCAGCCAGCACCCTCATCTCAGACGTTGGGAAATTCAGAGAGAGAGTGGGAGTACGTCAGGAGGGCCACGCGCATAGTCTGTGTGGCAGGGGTTGTGGCCGTTCCCTATTTGTGAGGAGTCCCCAGCAATTTGCAGGCCTCTTCTGGAAAATGCTGGCGGACGTCTCTAGTGCTTATGTGAAAGCTTGTTCACAAACCTTGAAAGATACAGATGTAGATGACAGATAGATGCATAGATAGAAAAATGTCATTAAATAAAAGCTCCAGGAAAGGTTTGGAAAATGCCCTTTATTGCATAGGACGCTTCTATTGTCATATGATGTTAGACTGAGTGCCGGTCCCTTCATCCTCCTTCAGACCACGGCATTCTGTCTGCTACTCTCCCGAGGGTCCTTTCTTCTCCCTGGAAGGGATAAAACAAATGAGGTAGAACAGGAAGAGACAAGAAGCACTCCAAGCTCTGCTGGTCAGGGTTACCCTCCAGCATTGCCTTAATGCTCAGAGCCACACACACCACAGTGAGCTTGGCTCCAGATCAACTACCACACAACGAAGGTTCTGGAACACTTCCATATCTCGGGGAACCTCATTTCCACGTGACTCTCTTTCATATTCCCCTTTGTCACAGAAGGCTAGGTCCAGTGGTCCGGGTGAGATCTCAGCTCAGGCCAAAGGCTCTCAGACCTCAAAATTCTGGTCCTGCAAGGGCCCCTGTCCTCTCTTGAGACCACTCCTGGCTCTCTCTGCCGAGAAGGAGCTGCTGGCAGTACGTCCTCTAAGAGTTGAGGTCCATCGTGCAGACCCTGAGAAAACTCCTAGGAAAAGGCTCCACCTTCTTGTTTACGTCAACAGAGGTCAATGTCTTTGTTAGTGCTGGGTGTGTCCCATTTGATGCAACTGCAGAGCCATTAGGTAAACCAGCACATGTGTGCGGCCCCTTCCCTTAGACTCCTCTGGGCCCTCGTGACATAGGCTCAGAAGACTGCCAGCCTCAAGCCTTACCTCTTCCAAGGGACGGCCACACCGTCTTCCAGGATCTTCTGTCCCATGAATCTCAGTTGCTGTTTGGAACTCAAAGGAGTGAAAAGACCCTGCCTGCGGGGTCTCTTTGGGCTGGGGCCTTCCCCCGTGGGCTGCTCTCCCTCATTCTCCTTTTCTTCTTGCTTCTCTACCTCCTTCTCCTCCTCCTCCTCCTCCTCCTCCTCCTCGTTCTCCTCCTCCTCCTCCTCGTCCTCTTCCTCAGGGGTGCTCTCAGATTCCACATTGCCCATCCGCTGGGCCATGGTGAGATGAAAGGCACGGCAGCTGAAGCCCTGCAGGATGCCGCCCTTCACGTGCTGCTGGAGGATCTCCAAGGTGGGGAAGACCCGGCAGCAGGCCATGCACCTGAAGCCGGTCTCCATGGTCAGCATCCAGTCCGCTGTCTTGGCGCTGGGTCTCTCCTCGACGGCAGGTGGCCCTGATGGGCTGCCTGGCTCTGCCCTTTCCTCATACTCTTTCTCCTCCCCAGTGGGCTCACTGTCAGACAGGAGGCTTTCGGTGGACACATCAGAAGAGGGGTCAGTGGCTACTGCGCACACATCCTCAGGAAGGGTCACTTCTTCTATCCTCAGCTGCTTTTCAGGCAACTCCAAGGGTTTCTTTGTCTTCCAGGAGACAGCGACACCCTTGTTCACTTGTACCTGCATGTAGTATATTTTCATGCCCCTTTCCTCTTTGTCTGGGTGCAGATAGTTCTTACAGGGTGAAGAGGGTGAGGAGGAGACACAGTGTGATGGGGAAGCGGTCTCTCCTTCTTCCTGATCCTGGGCTAGGGGTGGTCTAGGCTGGGCAGTGTCTCGATGAAATCTCCGGATTCCTGAAAAAGGAAATTAAAATCATAATAACATGCATGGGCCATGCCAGAAGCTGGGGGAGCAGGTGTGGTAGACGAGAGAGGGACATTGGCACGACATAGCAATGTCGTGAGCTTGGTGTCCGTTGGCCGTAGGACGGAGTGGTGTATGTGGTGTCATCTGTGGGCTTTTCATGTGCGTGGGGGGGTATACTGGAGCGGTGTCTGTATACAGGGGTGTGGAGTATGGTGGTGAGGGCTGTAGTATGTGAGGGATGCGGCTGGATGCGTGTACGATGAGGAGTGTGAGTTTGGGAATATCGGTGGTGCATTCCTTGTGGAATGGGGCTGTGGTGCAGGAGAGTACTGTGGAGCACGTGCTTGGGGTTGATGTGCACTGAGAAGGGCTGTGCCTGGAGGGCGCGTGTATGTGTGAGCTGTGTGCACCTGAGCTGGATGGTCCTGCTCTCAGGCTGGAGGTGTATGATGCAGAACTCTGTCCTTCTCTGGAAGCAAAGGCAAAGACAAAGCCTACATTTTCCTCTGAAGATGCTTAATCTGGTCCCTCTTCCCTCCACCTCAAGCCCAGACCTTTCCGGCCCCTGCTCCTTGACTTCCCCACCATGGTAGTAGCAGTATTCACACACACACCCCCAGACTCAGCTGGCATCCACGCCCTCGGAACAGCTCAGCCATCCTGCCCAGGCTCCTCCACAGAGCCCTCATCACCTCTGATGACCCTGGATTTCCTCTCAGCCTCCCTGGGATCTGTGTGCCTCCTGCTTCACAGCCAAGCACCCCGTCACCTGAGGAGCCCCACGCCCTTACCAGCGTAGCTGAGCTTGCGCAGAGTAGAAGTACAGAAGAAGTATTTAGAGGCAGAGGAGACCTCCACTGCCCCTGGGCTGCAGCCTTGGGCCACCACAGTGGATCCAAGCCGAGGGGGATCCTCTTGTGACTTCGAGATTCCTGAGGGAGGAATGAAAGGCTCAGGGTGGGTTCATCAGTCCTCTGTCCACAAATATTTACTGAGTGTGTGACACGTGTCAGGTGCAGTGAATACACACAGTTGAGAGTGTGGTTCCCAGTGGATCCTCCAGGATTTAATTCCAATCAATACTTATTCTCTCACTGTCTAGTTGGTAATGTAGGCCTCGGTGGTGACTGTGAGTGTGTGGGAAGAGTGAGTGATGTGTATCAGTTAAGTCTGTGGTAAGTGTGGGGTTGGCATGGGGAGCACAGTGCAGACGTGTCTATCTGTGTCTGTGGCCTTTGTGTGCATGGTTTCTGTTCACAAGTCAGGAATTCTGGGACATGTAACGTTTCCTCGTTACATGGTGTGGCTTGTATTTATGGTGTGTGTTCATTCATTCATTCACCAAGATTCAGTAAGCAGCTACTCCTGTGTATCCGGCACTCTTCCATTGTTGTAGTCTTTGGTAACGCTGCACATTCTAGTAGGGGAAGACACACACTAAACAAAACTACAATAAATATATAATACATCAGCTGGTGGTAAGTATATAAGGGTTGCCAGACTTAGCGAACAAGAATACAAGGCACCCAGTTAAATTTCAGTTTCAGATAAACCCAGAATAATCTTTTAGTGTAAGTATTCCCATGCAGTATTTGGCCTGACTTAGTTTTAGTGTAAGTATAGCCCATACAATATGTGCGACATACGGATACTGAAAAATTACTTGTTGTTTATCTGGAATTCAAATTGAACTGGATAGCCCATATTTTCTCTGGCAATCCTGACATGGGTTACTGAGACTGTGGTTTACTGTGGTTTGTACAAAGCGGGTCTGGCATTACTCAAGAATGTGTTATACGTGTGGTGTGTATGACACGTGACTGGTTCTTATAGAGGTATTTAGAGATGGCTGAAGTTAGCTGTGTTTGTGCAAGAGCTGAGGAGATACATGTATATAGTGTGTGTGTGTGTGTGTGTGTGTCCTATATATATAGTGTGTGTGTCTATATACATATCTCATCTCCAGCGTTTGGTGTTGGAGGAGAGGATTGTGATACAGGTGGGTTGTATGAGAATGTAGTACAGGAGGGATCCGTGTATATACCTCCATGTGCTGTGTGTGGTTTACTAAGGAAGTTATATGTGGGGTGTGTGATATTTTTGTTGCATCAGAGTGTACATGGGTGTATGAGTTACTGTCTCATAAAACACCCCTAACAAGAATTCTGTATACACTCTTACGTGTATACACTCTTAAGTGTCAGCCAGGTCCAGGCAGGGTGACAAGAACTTTACCATGCAGACTTTATATCTGGTAAGCACTCTACCCCCATTCATCTCGCTCTTCTCTGCACTACCACACACACACACACAAACACACACACACACACACACACACACTCACACACACACACACACACAGGAACATAGGGCAAAATATTCTGAATGGTCAGGGGCAGTCATTGCCTTCCCCAGCCTGTCCCAGCCACTGCCTGGAAATCTGCCTGCTGTCTAGAGCTCCATTCCCAGGGCCCATCCTACAGTCTCCAGGGCCCTGGGCCTGGTAGGAGCTACTGGGCTCTAATCTGGGGCAGAGGCCTCTAGCTGGAGCTCTGGGGTGACCACCCCTCTCCCAGGGCAAGCTACTCGCCTACATTTAATGCACGCAGGCACCACGTGGCCCGTGGCTCTCAGAGCTCCCCGCAGGACCCTGAGGCCATTTCTCACCCCCGCTCACGCGGTCTCAGTCTCTGGAAAACCCTTCCCTTCCCTTGATCTCCTTTGGGAAATTCTTCCTGTTGAAGGAATAAAACCTCCTTGCTTTCAATATGACACCATCCCTAGACAAACAATCTTCTTTCAAAGTGCATTCCACTTGTCAAGATAGTTTTCAACAGGGCCTTCAACTCATGGGGCTTCTCTTTCCACTTTGGTAAAAGAGGCCAAGCAACTCATGGGTCTCTCTCAGCATCCTTGCATCCTTCACATCCCCCACCTCATGACCCCTAGGAAAGATCCAAGAGCATAAGAGAGAAATCGGGGACTGAGAAAAGCTGCACCTCTAGGTCTGTGCAAGCAGGATGCAGCCTGCTGTGAGTCCGACAAAGCTCCAGGCCCGGCTGCCCCAGGAGAGAGTCCTCAGACCAGTGGAGCTGACCTCCCATCTCCCAGGGGGCATCTGGCCGTTCTGTGCCGTCTCACACCACAGGGACCCTCCGGATAGATACGGCAGCATCACTGAGACAAGGTCTCTCGCTCCCTGCTTCACAGGTGACACGTTCTCAGTCCCCCGCTTCCTAGAGAAGCTTCAGTTTGGCAGAAACCCATGTGCCCCAGACAAGTTGCCCCCCACATACCTCCTCCGTTCTCGGCAGTTTCCTGGGACTCTTCATTTTCCAGATGTTTCCTCTTTTGTCGCCGTTCCATCGTACCAACTAGAAGTCTCCCTTAGAAGATGCCTCAAGAGATGTCCAACTCCTCCTCTTCCCTACAGGTTGGCCCTTCTTGGCTCTTGGGCAATCCGTTGAAATGATTCAATACAAACAAAAATAGTCAAGTCTCCTAAATGGCTGAAAAACTTGTACCACTTGGTGAACCAGCAGTAGTGCCTAGTGCTCACCAGGGCTGTTATGTTTGCAAGGTTGCCAGGCTCACAGTGGAATTCTGTGACCTCAGTGATGACATCAGAGCATTCGGTGGACCTAGGTTGAGCACAGTGTCTGCAATAGCACAGGCCCCATTTTCAAGAACAATTCCTTTTTCCCAGCCGAAGCTTTCCCGTGAAAGGGAAAGGTTCCTACCATATCTATTATAAATTGTATCATACCATGTCTATTATAAAATTCACATTTTGATTGGAGATCTTTTAATGTCTTTTCTAGAGAGATTTAATATGAATGTTTTAAATGGTCTCCAGTTTCCCTGTGGATTATTGACATTTTAAACTCTGCACTTCAATTTTCCCTCAATACGTGTAATTTTGTCACGGCTATTTCTGTACTTAAAGATGAGGAACTATATAATTGATTTCTTCATTTTTTCCCCATCTCTTTCCAAGGTACTGCATTTGATTGTGTCTTGCGACTGAGTGAAAAATGCTAGTCCTTGAGTCAGGACATTGGGCCCTTTAGCAAGTAACTCAACCTATCTGGGCTTCAGCTTCTGTATGTGCGATCAAGAGGCTTGGACTAGCTGACTTTTCAAATGCTGTGTTTCTTTGATTCACTCTCACTTACTGATCTGCTCCTTAAGAAGAGGGTCTGTTCTCATAAAGTAACAACAGTCTTTTCCTAACCTTGGGTTGGGCGGAGTTTAACTGTTCGTACTCAGTTTGTTAGTTATATTGCCTTCTACGTATGCTTAGCTCTAAATAATTTATACGGCTCTTGTGACAATTTTTAGATCTTCTTTTTTTCTTATTTTCTTTTATAGTTTCTAATTTGTTATCGCCAGTGTAGAGGAGCCTGATTGACTTTTAAAATTTATTGATGTTGTATGTGTGTGCCTTGTTGAACCGTCTTATTAGTTCCTGCTAGTTTATCTGTGGGTTCTTTTGGGTCTCCTAGATAAATGAGCATATTAAATGTAAATAATGTGTTCTTTGGATAAAGTTTATTTTCTTGCATCTCTATATATAGAAGCAATGTGTTGAATTGATTTAAATATTTAAATACTTACATACCTGTTATCACAATCTAACATTCTTTATCTTATTTTCTTTCAATCAATATTATGTTTTCAAGATTTATCCACGTGAATCCATATAGATCTAGGTCTTTGATTTTTGACTGTTTGATATTATGTGATCACATGCATATAGCATCATTTATTTTCCATTCAAGCATTATTGGACAATTGGATTGTTTCCCTCCCTTCTCTAGAACAAACAACATTTCCTAGAATATCCCTGAAGATGTCTGACAGTCGAGAAGGGCCAGGCTGCCCGAAGGATTGCTACTTGCTTTTAGCCACCTTCCAACAGGCCGTCTCCAGCCAGCAATTTGAAGCACAGCTGAAATGAGAACTGCCCCAAATGTGAAGATCTTAGGAGCTTCCTAGAAGGTGGGAGGTTAATGATAGGCATCCTGCTGGGATCCCAGGGGAGTCTGAGCTGGCCTGAAGCTCATCTTCCTCCTCCACCTCTCAAGAGAAATGTGGAGGAAAGAAGACTTCAAAAACTGTGAGCAGGCAGAGGGAGAGATATTGGGGGCCGAAGCTGTAACTGAGGTCTTGGAGTGGGCTGTGAGCACGCAGAGCCTCTCGAGAGCCAGGCTCTGCCTTCTGAGAACTTCTCCCCTAAGGCTGCTCATAATTCACGTGATACCAGCCATATAGAGCCGACTTGGCCCACACTGTCACAGAAAGCCTTATCAGAATCTCTTCTTCTTCATACACTCTTGTGTCTGTTACTTGGTTATTGCCTTTGGTACTCCACTGATGTGAACCACAGTCGCCAGGGGATGGAGGACACTAGTGACCCATCTTGCTCTGTGGCCTCAGTCCACAGCTGGAGGGTAAGGGAAGAGGCCAAATGAAGGTCAAGAAGGAAAGATGGAGTTTGAAGGGAAGACCTGAGTTAAGGGTGTCTTCTCAAGTCTTGATGACTGAAATGTAGCTCCAGTACCTGAAGTCCTGCTTGTTCTCAAGGCTGACCGCGGGGCTGGGTGCACTCAGTGAAGGAACCGTATACACTTAGTATTTCCTTGCTTGCTCACACTTGCCCTCCTCTGATACACCCTCTGCAAGACTGATCTTCCCCTGAAACAACTTTCCACCTGCCACTGTCATCTCATGAACGTTTGCTTCCCCTTCCTAGTGTCCCCCTAGAATGCCATTGCAGCCAATTCATAATTTGATAATCATGCTGCTTACCATATTCTCAGCAACTTCTGAGAAATTTTATTCGCCTTATTCCATAGTCTTCACCCATCAATAATCTTCCTTAACTTCCTAGCTGCAAGTTAACCCATTCGGAATCATTTCTTTTGCTTTCTCTTCTTTGGCAAATCCTTTCTATCTTTTAAGGTCTTTTTCTTGTCTCTCTACCATCTTGCCTTCCTGAACTTCTTTTTTTTCCGTTTAAGTAACCTTTCAATCTCCTTCCCCAATTTCCTCATACACATTGAGAGTTTATTCCTCACACGTTAGACAGCGGTTTATGAATGGCCAGGCATAATGGACTCAGAATGAGTTGGCACCCCCGAGGTACCTGTCTTGCTGGGGAGCCACAGGTGAAGGGCTGGCTGCTGGACACATGTTTGCATGGAGTCAGGCTGAGTGGCCTCAGGGTGTTTGCTCTGCACTTGTGTGTGTTTCTCCCTAGTTGGTTTCCTTGTCCAGCCACCTGTGACCTCCCTCCATCCAGCCCAGGGAATCCTTCTCATCACAGGGGTAGGATGTTTGTCTCATTTTCCATCACATCCTTTCCCCAAAGTTTGGTTGTGAGTTGTTCCCATTCCAAAGACCTTTCCTCTTTGAAGAGAAAAGAGAAAATCTTGTCTCTCCTTTTCTCTCACTTCACTTCTGCTCTATTATCTCCTCCGTCCAGAATGGCCCACTGACTCACATGGGTGTAGATCCAAAGATGGCAAGAAATGCCAGCAATTCTGAGATAATAATACGGATGGATCAGGAAAACTTGAAAACCTTTATCCCGCCACATTAAAAAAAATTGCACTTCCAGTGTATTCAGAGTCTCAGTGTAGAAACACAAATGATAGAGAAATTGAATTACACTCAAGTTTTTCTTTCCTCCTTTCCTGATTTATTCTAATCCTCCAAGTTAACATGATGAACTCTTTGTTGTGTAAAGTTTCAGACATTTTCTACCCATGCACACTTTTCTTCTTTTCACATTAGAGTGTGAACTAGGTCACTTTCAACATGCTGTGATTCTGTGATTCACTGTCTCCCACCGAGTCATCCACGGATAATGTCATCTGTTTCACGGAGAACTATTTCCAATAGCTAATAGCCAATGTCTGTGGAGTGCTTACTCTGTGTCGGTTTCTTGTAACTACTTTACAGATCATTTGTACAGCGTACCCATGGACCAGGTACAATTATGACCCCCAAGTGACAGATAAGTGCAGATAAGTACAAATAAATACAGAGGCCAAGTGACTTGCCCAAGACACTGGAGCAAATCAAAATCCATGCCTCTGTAATCATTTTGCTCTATTGCCTCTGTCTGGGAGGCTTGATGATTTGGCAACTAAAACCTTAAATATCATGTTCCATTTTTATATCTGTGACACAAGCGTGGGGCTGTGATACAGGGTAACTAACCTGACTACTTTTGAAAACCCTTATGCACCTGGATGAAAGTAAGCCAGGGACTGCAAGCCATAGATTTAAGGTTTCCTACCAACTTTTAAAAATAGCTTCTTGAATGCAATTTATGTAGTGTCAAGTCTAGGATGTAGTCCAAATAGTAACAGAAAAATGGAGATATGTAGAAAAATACTTAAAGTTGACAAGTATTGGGAGTGTAGTATTTTTGGGGCCAGCGTGTAGACCACAGGAAAACTTGCTGTTTCCATCCCAAAGGGAAGAGCCCTACGTTGCAACTGCCAAGGTCCCTGGGACAGCAAGTGTGCTCACTGCTTAGTAAAGAAGCATCCTCAGTTTGATAGAATCATATGGGAGCCTTACATTTGGTTAGCAGTTCTACATTCTTGATGTAATAATATTTTCAGGGTGTGGGAGGGTATCAAGCTCTGAAAATACCCTTGGAGAGATCTGCTTATTAAGTTTGGCTTTTTCAGTCTCCCTACTACTTCTTTACTAAACACCAGGCGGTTTCCTTCACTTTTCAGAACCATATTGTTTTTCCCTTCTCTAATGAACTTTGAAATACTTTTGGATGAGCTATTAAGATTGGGAAAAAATAAACATCTCTTTAACATAAGGAAGATAATAACAATGACAAGTAGAAAAAGCTCTAAAACAGAGAATATCCTCCATTCTAGCCACTGACTGGGAGTGGAAGGTTCGTGCTCGCTGTCCAGGACGTAGAAATAAAAGCTGAGGAGGCGCTGAGGCGTCTCCTGGATCTCTATGAGCCTCCATCATTTCTGCTGAGTAGGGTTGACAGATAAAATATAGACTGTTTAGTTAAATATGAATGTTTGAAAAACAACGAGTACATTTTGAAGATAAGTATGCCCCAAATAGTTCATAGGATCTACTTATACTAAAAATAATGACTTATTATTCATGTGAAGTTCAAGTTTAACTGGGTATCCTGTATTTTTATGTCCTAAATCTGACAGCCCTACTGATGATCCACAATGGAGGCAGTTGAGGAACGGTACATGCTGGCTCTCGGACAGTCAGAAATGGCTTCAGCAGATCCAGGTACAGTATGAAATTCTTTTTGGATGTAGCTCAGAAGCCATGGCCAGCCCTTGACTGCAAGTACTGCCTCGGGTTTCCCTGAGGTGGGGTAAACCTTCCTCTTAATGGCCTTTTGGTAAGTCTGGAAGACCATATCCAAGGGGAGCCCCAAAGTCAGTTTCATCCTCACAACCATGTTTCCAATTCCTGGAATTGGCTGCATGTGACTCACAAGAGCTGAGGAGGTTTGTGGAAGTTGGGAGTGTCATAGCTTGAACCCTTTGTAGGTAAAGTTTTGCTGTTGTGAGAGTTTTAACAGGAGCAATGTGAAAGACTCCAAGTCCCCAGGTAGATAGAAATAATCCTGTTCTACCTGTGTGTATGTGACAAGTCTCTAATAGTTCAGAGAGCAAGTATCTGGTCTTAGAAAGACTGATCCAAGCTTGGATGTTTCTGGTGACAAGGCAAGGTCCTGAGTTTCAAGTTCACCTTTTATGGTTGAGGAGACAATAAGGTGGTCAGAAGGGAAATCATGGAGGAGACCTTGGCTTCATCCATCGTGCAGGCTTGTATATGTGGTTCTATGTAGATTGTGTTTCAAAGGTGGAGCTTGTTTACAACTATGAACATTCTCCGATGTGCTTTTTGGACCTTCATTCCCAGAGCGAGAGCAGTGCCGAGGCTCTAGAAATGCCATGGATATTCTGAGCTGTCAGTGGCATTTCCCCGGTACTGTTCCCTTGGTGCCGCTCCTTGAAATGTCCAAAGGGATTATCATGTGTCTTGTGGCGGGTCCTAGCATTGTGAAAGGAAGCTGCTGCACCTGGCTCAGAGGATTTCGGATGTGGTGGGAGGAGGAGTAGTACTACGACTATAAATTGTATCACAGCATATCGATTCCATCTTGAGAGTGGGGTTGGGGGGTTATGAAGGGGGGCTTTTATTGTACTTTTATACATTGTACCCTTGAAACTAATTCAATTTTTTAAAATTAATTAATTTATTTGGGGCTGCATTGGGTCTTTGTTGCTGCTAGCGGGCGTTCTCTAGTTGCAGTGAGCGGGGGCTCCTCTTGGCTGTGGTGCACGGGCTTCTCATTGCAGTGGCTTCTCTTGTTGCGGAGCATGGTCTCTAGGCACGCAGGCTTCCGTAGTTGTGGCACGTGGGCTCGGTTGATGTGGCACACGGGCTCTAGAGCGCAGGCTCAGTAGTTGTGGCACGCGGGCTTAGTTACTCCGTGGCACGTGGGATCTTCCCAGACCAGGGCTCGAACCCATGACCCCTGCATTCGCAGGCATATTCTTAACCACTGCTCCACCAGGGAAGCCCGATAATTCAGTTTTTTATAAAGAGAAGATTCCTAATATTATTCCAAAATTTTAAAAATATGTAGTTGGATAACACTATGAAAAATTAACTGATATATTCTTTTATTATTTCTCTTTGCTCCCTGGATTTTTTTCCCCATCCAGTCAGCTAGGCACTGTGAGTTCACTGCATTAGGAAGGTAAAGACTCAGCAGAAATGAGGGAGAAAAACAGAAAAGTCTCAGCTTTGGAATGTTCACAACGGAGGCCACAGTAGAACAGGTGAGAATTCTGTGAACCAAAAATAAATGTCGTCTCAAATGCAAAAAAGTATTCTCTGCACTGGGAGGCAGGAGAGGGAGGGAGGGAAGGACTGAAGGAGAGAGATCAGTGTGGCCAGGGACATGGAGACTGTGCTTAAGGACGATATGCCCAGGAAGAGAATCAGAATCTGGAGAAGATTCAGCCTGCACGTGATCATTGCCTCCAGCCAGCACCCTCATCTCAGACGTTGGGAAATTCAGAGAGAGAGTGGGAGTACGTCAGGAGGGCCACGCGCATAGTCTGTGTGGCAGGGGTTGTGGCCGTTCCCTATTTGTGAGGAGTCCCCAGCAATTTGCAGGCCTCTTCTGGAAAATGCTGGCGGACGTCTCTAGTGCTTATGTGAAAGCTTGTTCACAAACCTTGAAAGATACAGATGTAGATGACAGATAGATGCATAGATAGAAAAATGTCATTAAATAAAAGCTCCAGGAAAGGTTTGGAAAATGCCCTTTATTGCATAGGACGCTTCTATTGTCATATGATGTTAGACTGAGTGCCGGTCCCTTCATCCTCCTTCAGACCACGGCATTCTGTCTGCTACTCTCCCGAGGGTCCTTTCTTCTCCCTGGAAGGGATAAAACAAATGAGGTAGAACAGGAAGAGACAAGAAGCACTCCAAGCTCTGCTGGTCAGGGTTACCCTCCAGCATTGCCTTAATGCTCAGAGCCACACACACCACAGTGAGCTTGGCTCCAGATCAACTACCACACAACGAAGGTTCTGGAACACTTCCATATCTCGGGGAACCTCATTTCCACGTGACTCTCTTTCATATTCCCCTTTGTCACAGAAGGCTAGGTCCAGTGGTCCGGGTGAGATCTCAGCTCAGGCCAAAGGCTCTCAGACCTCAAAATTCTGGTCCTGCAAGGGCCCCTGTCCTCTCTTGAGACCACTCCTGGCTCTCTCTGCCGAGAAGGAGCTGCTGGCAGTACGTCCTCTAAGAGTTGAGGTCCATCGTGCAGACCCTGAGAAAACTCCTAGGAAAAGGCTCCACCTTCTTGTTTACGTCAACAGAGGTCAATGTCTTTGTTAGTGCTGGGTGTGTCCCATTTGATGCAACTGCAGAGCCATTAGGTAAACCAGCACATGTGTGCGGCCCCTTCCCTTAGACTCCTCTGGGCCCTCGTGACATAGGCTCAGAAGACTGCCAGCCTCAAGCCTTACCTCTTCCAAGGGACGGCCACACCGTCTTCCAGGATCTTCTGTCCCATGAATCTCAGTTGCTGTTTGGAACTCAAAGGAGTGAAAAGACCCTGCCTGCGGGGTCTCTTTGGGCTGGGGCCTTCCCCCGTGGGCTGCTCTCCCTCATTCTCCTTTTCTTCTTGCTTCTCTACCTCCTTCTCCTCCTCCTCCTCCTCCTCCTCCTCCTCGTTCTCCTCCTCCTCCTCCTCGTCCTCTTCCTCAGGGGTGCTCTCAGATTCCACATTGCCCATCCGCTGGGCCATGGTGAGATGAAAGGCACGGCAGCTGAAGCCCTGCAGGATGCCGCCCTTCACGTGCTGCTGGAGGATCTCCAAGGTGGGGAAGACCCGGCAGCAGGCCATGCACCTGAAGCCGGTCTCCATGGTCAGCATCCAGTCCGCTGTCTTGGCGCTGGGTCTCTCCTCGACGGCAGGTGGCCCTGATGGGCTGCCTGGCTCTGCCCTTTCCTCATACTCTTTCTCCTCCCCAGTGGGCTCACTGTCAGACAGGAGGCTTTCGGTGGACACATCAGAAGAGGGGTCAGTGGCTACTGCGCACACATCCTCAGGAAGGGTCACTTCTTCTATCCTCAGCTGCTTTTCAGGCAACTCCAAGGGTTTCTTTGTCTTCCAGGAGACAGCGACACCCTTGTTCACTTGTACCTGCATGTAGTATATTTTCATGCCCCTTTCCTCTTTGTCTGGGTGCAGATAGTTCTTACAGGGTGAAGAGGGTGAGGAGGAGACACAGTGTGATGGGGAAGCGGTCTCTCCTTCTTCCTGATCCTGGGCTAGGGGTGGTCTAGGCTGGGCAGTGTCTCGATGAAATCTCCGGATTCCTGAAAAAGGAAATTAAAATCATAATAACATGCATGGGCCATGCCAGAAGCTGGGGGAGCAGGTGTGGTAGACGAGAGAGGGACATTGGCACGACATAGCAATGTCGTGAGCTTGGTGTCCGTTGGCCGTAGGACGGAGTGGTGTATGTGGTGTCATCTGTGGGCTTTTCATGTGCGTGGGGGGGTATACTGGAGCGGTGTCTGTATACAGGGGTGTGGAGTATGGTGGTGAGGGCTGTAGTATGTGAGGGATGCGGCTGGATGCGTGTACGATGAGGAGTGTGAGTTTGGGAATATCGGTGGTGCATTCCTTGTGGAATGGGGCTGTGGTGCAGGAGAGTACTGTGGAGCACGTGCTTGGGGTTGATGTGCACTGAGAAGGGCTGTGCCTGGAGGGCGCGTGTATGTGTGAGCTGTGTGCACCTGAGCTGGATGGTCCTGCTCTCAGGCTGGAGGTGTATGATGCAGAACTCTGTCCTTCTCTGGAAGCAAAGGCAAAGACAAAGCCTACATTTTCCTCTGAAGATGCTTAATCTGGTCCCTCTTCCCTCCACCTCAAGCCCAGACCTTTCCGGCCCCTGCTCCTTGACTTCCCCACCATGGTAGTAGCAGTATTCACACACACACCCCCAGACTCAGCTGGCATCCACGCCCTCGGAACAGCTCAGCCATCCTGCCCAGGCTCCTCCACAGAGCCCTCATCACCTCTGATGACCCTGGATTTCCTCTCAGCCTCCCTGGGATCTGTGTGCCTCCTGCTTCACAGCCAAGCACCCCGCCACCTGAGGAGCCCCACGCCCTTACCAGCGTAGCTGAGCTTGCGCAGAGTAGAAGTACAGAAGAAGTATTTAGAGGCAGAGGAGACCTCCACTGACCCTGGGCTGCAGCCTTGGGCCACCACAGTGGACCCAAGCCGAGGGGGATCCTCTTGTGACTTCGAGATTCCTGAGGGAGGAATGAAAGGCTCAGGGTGGGTTCATCAGTCCTCTGTCCACAAATATTTACTGAGTGTGTGACACGTGTCAGGTGCAGTGAATACACACAGTTGAGAGTGTGGTTCCCAGTGGATCCTCCAGGATTTAATTCCAATCAATACTTATTCTCTCACTGTCTAGTTGGTAATGTAGGCCTCGGTGGTGACTGTGAGTGTGTGGGAAGAGTGAGTGATGTGTATCAGTTAAGTCTGTGGTAAGTGTGGGGTTGGCATGGGGAGCACAGTGCAGACGTGTCTATCTGTGTCTGTGGCCTTTGTGTGCATGGTTTCTGTTCACAAGTCAGGAATTCTGGGACATGTAACGTTTCCTCGTTACATGGTGTGGCTTGTATTTATGGTGTGTGTTCATTCATTCATTCACCAAGATTCAGTAAGCAGCTACTCCTGTGTATCCGGCACTCTTCCATTGTTGTAGTCTTTGGTAACGCTGCACATTCTAGTAGGGGAAGACACACACTAAGCAAAACTACAATAAATATATAATACATCAGCTGGTGGTAAGTATATAAGGGTTGCCAGACTTAGCGAACAAGAATACAAGGCACCCAGTTAAATTTCAGTTTCAGATAAACCCAGAATAATCTTTTAGTGTAAGTATTCCCATGCAGTATTTGGCCTGACTTAGTTTTAGTGTAAGTATAGCCCATACAATATGTGCGACATACGGATACTGAAAAATTACTTGTTGTTTATCTGGAATTCAAATTGAACTGGATAGCCCATATTTTCTCTGGCAATCCTGACATGGGTTACTGAGACTGTGGTTTACTGTGGTTTGTACAAAGCGTGTCTGGCATTACTCAAGAATGTGTTATAAGTGTGGTGTGTATGACACGTGACTGGTTCTTATAGAGGTATTTAGAGATGGCTGAAGTTAGCTGTGTTTGTGCAAGAGTTGAGGAGATACATGTATATAGTGTGTGTGTGTGTGTGTGTGTGTGTCCTATATATATAGTGTGTGTGTCTATATACATATCTCATCTCCAGCGTTTGGTGTTGGAGGAGAGGATTGTGATACAGGTGGGTTGTATGAGAATGTAGTACAGGAGGGATCCGTGTATATACCTCCATGTGCTGTGTGTGGTTTACTAAGGAAGTTATATGTGGGGTGTGTGATATTTTTGTTGCATCAGAGTGTACATGGGTGTATGAGTTACTGTCTCATAAAACACCCCTAACAAGAATTCTGTATACACTCTTACGTGTATACACTCTTAAGTGTCAGCCAGGTCCAGGCAGGGTGACAAGAACTTTACCATGCAGACTTTATATCTGGTAAGCACTCTACCCCCATTCATCTCGCTCTTCTCTGCACTACCACACACACACACACAAACACACACACACACACACACACACTCACACACACACACACACAGGAACATAGGGCAAAATATTCTGAATGGTCAGGGGCAGTCATTGCCTTCCCCAGCCTGTCCCAGCCACTGCCTGGAAATCTGCCTGCTGTCTAGAGCTCCATTCCCAGGGCCCATCCTACAGTCTCCAGGGCCCTGGGCCTGGTAGGAGCTACTGGGCTCTAATCTGGGGCAGAGGCCTCTAGCTGGAGCTCTGGGGTGACCACCCCTCTCCCAGGGCAAGCTACTCGCCTACATTTAATGCACGCAGGCACCACGTGGCCCGTGGCTCTCAGAGCTCCCCGCAGGACCCTGAGGCCATTTCTCACCCCCGCTCACGCGGTCTCAGTCTCTGGAAAACCCTTCCCTTCCCTTGATCTCCTTTGGGAAATTCTTCCTGTTGAAGGAATAAAACCTCCTTGCTTTCAATATGACACCATCCCTAGACAAACAATCTTCTTTCAAAGTGCATTCCACTTGTCAAGATAGTTTTCAACAGGGCCTTCAACTCATGGGGCTTCTCTTTCCACTTTGGTAAAAGAGGCCAAGCAACTCATGGGTCTCTCTCAGCATCCTTGCATCCTTCACATCCCCCACCTCATGACCCCTAGGAAAGATCCAAGAGCATAAGAGAGAAATCGGGGACTGAGAAAAGCTGCACCTCTAGGTCTGTGCAAGCAGGATGCAGCCTGCTGTGAGTCCGACAAAGCTCCAGGCCCGGCTGCCCCAGGAGAGAGTCCTCAGACCAGCGGAGCTGACCTCCCATCTCCCAGGGGGCATCTGGCCGTTCTGTGCCGTCTCACACCACAGGGACCCTCCGGATAGATACGGCAGCATCACTGAGACAAGGTCTCTCGCTCCCTGCTTCACAGGTGACACGTTCTCAGTCCCCCGCTTCCTAGAGAAGCTTCAGTTTGGCAGAAACCCATGTGCCCCAGACAAGTTGCCCCCCACATACCTCCTCCGTTCTCGGCAGTTTCCTGGGACTCTTCATTTTCCAGATGTTTCCTCTTTTGTCGCCGTTCCATCGTACCAACTAGAAGTCTCCCTTAGAAGATGCCTCAAGAGATGTCCAACTCCTCCTCTTCCCTACAGGTTGGCCCTTCTTGGCTCTTGGGCAATCCGTTGAAATGATTCAATACAAACAAAAATAGTCAAGTCTCCTAAATGGCTGAAAAACTTGTACCACTTGGTGAACCAGCAGTAGTGCCTAGTGCTCACCAGGGCTGTTATGTTTGCAAGGTTGCCAGGCTCACAGTGGAATTCTGTGACCTCAGTGATGACATCAGAGCATTCGGTGGACCTAGGTTGAGCACAGTGTCTGCAATAGCACAGGCCCCATTTTCAAGAACAATTCCTTTTTCCCAGCCGAAGCTTTCCCGTGAAAGGGAAAGGTTCCTACCATATCTATTATAAATTGTATCATACCATGTCTATTATAAAATTCACATTTTGATTGGAGATCTTTTAATGTCTTTTCTAGAGAGATTTAATATGAATGTTTTAAATGGTCTCCAGTTTCCCTGTGGATTATTGACATTTTAAACTCTGCACTTCAATTTTCCCTCAATACGTGTAATTTTGTCACGGCTATTTCTGTACTTAAAGATGAGGAACTATATAATTGATTTCTTCATTTTTTCCCCATCTCTTTCCAAGGTACTGCATTTGATTGTGTCTTGCGACTGAGTGAAAAATGCTAGTCCTTGAGTCAGGACATTGGGCCCTTTAGCAAGTAACTCAACCTATCTGGGCTTCAGCTTCTGTATGTGCGATCAAGAGGCTTGGACTAGCTGACTTTTCAAATGCTGTGTTTCTTTGATTCACTCTCACTTACTGATCTGCTCCTTAAGAAGAGGGTCTGTTCTCATAAAGTAACAACAGTCTTTTCCTAACCTTGGGTTGGGCGGAGTTTAACTGTTCGTACTCAGTTTGTTAGTTATATTGCCTTCTACGTATGCTTAGCTCTAAATAATTTATACGGCTCTTGTGACAATTTTTAGATCTTCTTTTTTTCTTATTTTCTTTTATAGTTTCTAATTTGTTATCGCCAGTGTAGAGGAGCCTGATTGACTTTTAAAATTTATTGATGTTGTATGTGTGTGCCTTGTTGAACCGTCTTATTAGTTCCTGCTAGTTTATCTGTGGGTTCTTTTGGGTCTCCTAGATAAATGAGCATATTAAATGTAAATAATGTGTTCTTTGGATAAAGTTTATTTTCTTGCATCTCTATATATAGAAGCAATGTGTTGAATTGATTTAAATATTTAAATACTTACATACCTGTTATCACAATCTAACATTCTTTATCTTATTTTCTTTCAATCAATATTATGTTTTCAAGATTTATCCACGTGAATCCATATAGATCTAGGTCTTTGATTTTTGACTGTTTGATATTATGTGATCACATGCATATAGCATCATTTATTTTCCATTCAAGCATTATTGGACAATTGGATTGTTTCCCTCCCTTCTCTAGAACAAACAGCATTTCCTAGAATATCTGTGAAGATGTCTGACAGTCGAGAAGGGCCAGGCTGCCCGAAGGATTGCTACTTGCTTTTAGCCACCTTCCAACAGGCCGTCTCCAGCCAGCAATTTGAAGCACAGCTGAAATGAGAACTGCCCCAAATGTGAAGATCTTAGGAGCTTCCTAGAAGGTGGGAGGTTAATGATAGGCATCCTGCTGGGATCCCAGGGGAGTCTGAGCTGGCCTGAAGCTCATCTTCCTCCTCCACCTCTCAAGAGAAATGTGGAGGAAAGAAGACTTCAAAAACTGTGAGCAGGCAGAGGGAGAGATATTGGGGGCCGAAGCTGTAACTGAGGTCTTGGAGTGGGCTGTGAGCACGCAGAGCCTCTCGAGAGCCAGGCTCTGCCTTCTGAGAACTTCTCCCCTAAGGCTGCTCATAATTCACGTGATACCAGCCATATAGAGCCGACTTGGCCCACACTGTCACAGAAAGCCTTATCAGAATCTCTTCTTCTTCATACACTCTTGTGTCTGTTACTTGGTTATTGCCTTTGGTACTCCACTGATGTGAACCACAGTCGCCAGGGGATGGAGGACACTAGTGACCCATCTTGCTCTGTGGCCTCAGTCCACAGCTGGAGGGTAAGGGAAGAGGCCAAATGAAGGTCAAGAAGGAAAGATGGAGTTTGAAGGGAAGACCTGAGTTAAGGGTGTCTTCTCAAGTCTTGATGACTGAAATGTAGCTCCAGTACCTGAAGTCCTGCTTGTTCTCAAGGCTGACCGCGGGGCTGGGTGCACTCAGTGAAGGAACCGTATACACTTAGTATTTCCTTGCTTGCTCACACTTTCCCTCCTCTGATACACCCTCTGCAAGACTGATCTTCCCCTGAAACAACTTTCCACCTGCCACTGTCATCTCATGAACGTTTGCTTCCCCTTCCTAGTGTCCCCCTAGAATGCCATTGCAGCCAATTCATAATTTGATAATCATGCTGCTTACCATATTCTCAGCAACTTCTGAGAAATTTTATTCGCTTTATTCCATAGTCTTCACCCATCAATAATCTTCCTTAACTTCCTAGCTGCAAGTTAACCCATTCGGAATCATTTCTTTTGCTTTCTCTTCTTTGGCAAATCCTTTCTATCTTTTAAGGTCTTTTTCTTGTCTCTCTACCATCTTGCCTTCCTGAACTTCTTTTTTTTCCGTTTAAGTAACCTTTCAATCTCCTTCCCCAATTTCCTCATACACATTGAGAGTTTATTCCTCACACGTTAGACAGCGGTTTATGAATGGCCAGGCATAATGGACTCAGAATGAGTTGGCACCCCCGAGGTACCTGTCTTGCTGGGGAGCCACAGGTGAAGGGCTGTCTGCTGGACACATGTTTGCATGGAGTCAGGCTGAGTGGCCTCAGGGTGTTTGCTCTGCACTTGTGTGTGTTTCTCCCTAGTTGGTTTCCTTGTCCAGCCACCTGTGACCTCCCTCCATCCAGCCCAGGGAATCCTTCTCATCACAGGGGTAGGATGTTTGTCTCATTTTCCATCACATCCTTTCCCCAAAGTTTGGTTGTGAGTTGTTCCCATTCCAAAGACCTTTCCTCTTTGAAGAGAAAAGAGAAAATCTTGTCTCTCCTTTTCTCTCACTTCACTTCTGCTCTATTATCTCCTCCGTCCAGAATGGCCCACTGACTCACATGGGTGTAGATCCAAAGATGGCAAGAAATGCCAGCAATTCTGAGATAATAATACGGATGGATCAGGAAAACTTGAAAACCTTTATCCCGCCACATTAAAAAAAATTGCACTTCCAGTGTATTCAGAGTCTCAGTGTAGAAACACAAATGATAGAGAAATTGAATTACACTCAAGTTTTTCTTTCCTCCTTTCCTGATTTATTCTAATCCTCCAAGTTAACATGATGAACTCTTTGTTGTGTAAAGTTTCAGACATTTTCTACCCATGCACACTTTTCTTCTTTTCACATTAGAGTGTGAACTAGGTCACTTTCAACATGCTGTGATTCTGTGATTCACTGTCTCCCACCGAGTCATCCACGGATAATGTCATCTGTTTCACGGAGAACTATTTCCAATAGCTAATAGCCAATGTCTGTGGAGTGCTTACTCTGTGTCGGTTTCTTGTAACTACTTTACAGATCATTTGTACAGCGTACCCATGGACCAGGTACAATTATGACCCCCAAGTGACAGATAAGTGCAGATAAGTACAAATAAATACAGAGGCCAAGTGACTTGCCCAAGACACTGGAGCAAATCAAAATCCATGCCTCTGTAATCATTTTGCTCTATTGCCTCTGTCTGGGAGGCTTGATGATTTGGCAACTAAAACCTTAAATATCATGTTCCATTTTTATATCTGTGACACAAGCGTGGGGCTGTGATACAGGGTAACTAACCTGACTACTTTTGAAAACCCTTATGCACCTGGATGAAAGTAAGCCAGGGACTGCAAGCCATAGATTTAAGGTTTCCTACCAACTTTTAAAAATAGCTTCTTGAATGCAATTTATGTAGTGTCAAGTCTAGGATGTAGTCCAAATAGTAACAGAAAAATGGAGATATGTAGAAAAATACTTAAAGTTGACAAGTATTGGGAGTGTAGTATTTTTGGGGCCAGCGTGTAGACCACAGGAAAACTTGCTGTTTCCATCCCAAAGGGAAGAGCCCTACGTTGCAACTGCCAAGGTCCCTGGGACAGCAAGTGTGCTCACTGCTTAGTAAAGAAGCATCCTCAGTTTGATAGAATCATATGGGAGCCTTACATTTGGTTAGCAGTTCTACATTCTTGATGTAATAATATTTTCAGGGTGTGGGAGGGTATCAAGCTCTGAAAATACCCTTGGAGAGATCTGCTTATTAAGTTTGGCTTTTTCAGTCTCCCTACTACTTCTTTACCAAACACCAGGCGGTTTCCTTCACTTTTCAGAACCATATTGTTTTTCCCTTCTCTAATGAACTTTGAAATACTTTTGGATGAGCTATTAAGATTGGGAAAAAATAAACATCTCTTTAAAATAAGGAAGATAATAACAATGACAAGTAGAAAAAGCTCTAAAACAGAGAATATCCTCCATTCTAGCCACTGACTGGGAGTGGAAGGTTCGTGCTCGCTGTCCAGGACGTAGAAATAAAAGCTGAGGAGGCGCTGAGGCGTCTCCTGGATCTCTATGAGCCTCCATCATTTCTGCTGAGTAGGGTTGACAGATAAAATATAGACTGTTTAGTTAAATATGAATGTTTGAAAAACAACGAGTACATTTTGAAGATAAGTATGCCCCAAATAGTTCATAGGATCTACTTATACTAAAAATAATGACTTATTATTCATGTGAAGTTCAAGTTTAACTGGGTATCCTGTATTTTTATGTCCTAAATCTGACAGCCCTACTGATGATCCACAATGGAGGCAGTTGAGGAACGGTACATGCTGGCTCTCGGACAGTCAGAAATGGCTTCAGCAGATCCAGGTACAGTATGAAATTCTTTTTGGATGTAGCTCAGAAGCCATGGCCAGCCCTTGACTGCAAGTACTGCCTCGGGTTTCCCTGAGGTGGGGTAAACCTTCCTCTTAATGGCCTTTTGGTAAGTCTGGAAGACCATATCCAAGGGGAGCCCCAAAGTCAGTTTCATCCTCACAACCATGTTTCCAATTCCTGGAATTGGCTGCATGTGACTCACAAGAGCTGAGGAGGTTTGTGGAAGTTGGGAGTGTCATAGCTTGAACCCTTTGTAGGTAAAGTTTTGCTGTTGTGAGAGTTTTAACAGGAGCAATGTGAAAGACTCCAAGTCCCCAGGTAGATAGAAATAATCCTGTTCTACCTGTGTGTATGTGACAAGTCTCTAATAGTTCAGAGAGCAAGTATCTGGTCTTAGAAAGACTGATCCAAGCTTGGATGTTTCTGGTGACAAGGCAAGGTCCTGAGTTTCAAGTTCACCTTTTATGGTTGAGGAGACAATAAGGTGGTCAGAAGGGAAATCATGGAGGAGACCTTGGCTTCATCCATCGTGCAGGCTTGTATATGTGGTTCTATGTAGATTGTGTTTCAAAGGTGGAGCTTGTTTACAACTATGAACATTCTCCGATGTGCTTTTTGGACCTTCATTCCCAGAGCGAGAGCAGTGCCGAGGCTCTAGAAATGCCATGGATATTCTGAGCTGTCAGTGGCATTTCCCCGGTACTGTTCCCTTGGTGCCGCTCCTTGAAATGTCCAAAGGGATTATCATGTGTCTTGTGGCGGGTCCTAGCATTGTGAAAGGAAGCTGCTGCACCTGGCTCAGAGGATTTCGGATGTGGTGGGAGGAGGAGTAGTACTACGACTATAAATTGTATCACAGCATATCGATTCCATCTTGAGAGTGGGGTTGGGGGGTTATGAAGGGGGGCTTTTATTGTACTTTTATACATTGTACCCTTGAAACTAATTCAATTTTTTAAAATTAATTAATTTATTTGGGGCTGCATTGGGTCTTTGTTGCTGCTAGCGGGCGTTCTCTAGTTGCAGTGAGCGGGGGCTCCTCTTGGCTGTGGTGCACGGGCTTCTCATTGCAGTGGCTTCTCTTGTTGCGGAGCATGGTCTCTAGGCACGCAGGCTTCCGTAGTTGTGGCACGTGGGCTCGGTTGATGTGGCACACGGGCTCTAGAGCGCAGGCTCAGTAGTTGTGGCACGCGGGCTTAGTTACTCCGTGGCACGTGGGATCTTCCCAGAACAGGGCTCGAACCCATGACCCCTGCATTCGCAGGCATATTCTTAACCACTGCTCCACCAGGGAAGCCCGATAATTCAGTTTTTTATAAAGAGAAGATTCCTAATATTATTCCAAAATTTTAAAAATATGTAGTTGGATAACACTATGAAAAATTAACTGATATATTCTTTTATTATTTCTCTTTGCTCCCTGGATTTTTTTCCCCATCCAGTCAGCTAGGCACTGTGAGTTCACTGCATTAGGAAGGTAAAGACTCAGCAGAAATGAGGGAGAAAAACAGAAAAGTCTCAGCTTTGGAATGTTCACAACGGAGGCCACAGTAGAACAGGTGAGAATTCTGTGAACCAAAAATAAATGTCGTCTCAAATGCAAAAAAGTATTCTCTGCACTGGGAGGCAGGAGAGGGAGGGAGGGAAGGACTGAAGGAGAGAGATCAGTGTGGCCAGGGACATGGAGACTGTGCTTAAGGACGATATGCCCAGGAAGAGAATCAGAATCTGGAGAAGATTCAGCCTGCACGTGATCATTGCCTCCAGCCAGCACCCTCATCTCAGACGTTGGGAAATTCAGAGAGAGAGTGGGAGTACGTCAGGAGGGCCACGCGCATAGTCTGTGTGGCAGGGGTTGTGGCCGTTCCCTATTTGTGAGGAGTCCCCAGCAATTTGCAGGCCTCTTCTGGAAAATGCTGGCGGACGTCTCTAGTGCTTATGTGAAAGCTTGTTCACAAACCTTGAAAGATACAGATGTAGATGACAGATAGATGCATAGATAGAAAAATGTCATTAAATAAAAGCTCCAGGAAAGGTTTGGAAAATGCCCTTTATTGCATAGGACGCTTCTATTGTCATATGATGTTAGACTGAGTGCCGGTCCCTTCATCCTCCTTCAGACCACGGCATTCTGTCTGCTACTCTCCCGAGGGTCCTTTCTTCTCCCTGGAAGGGATAAAACAAATGAGGTAGAACAGGAAGAGACAAGAAGCACTCCAAGCTCTGCTGGTCAGGGTTACCCTCCAGCATTGCCTTAATGCTCAGAGCCACACACACCACAGTGAGCTTGGCTCCAGATCAACTACCACACAACGAAGGTTCTGGAACACTTCCATATCTCGGGGAACCTCATTTCCACGTGACTCTCTTTCATATTCCCCTTTGTCACAGAAGGCTAGGTCCAGTGGTCCGGGTGAGATCTCAGCTCAGGCCAAAGGCTCTCAGACCTCAAAATTCTGGTCCTGCAAGGGCCCCTGTCCTCTCTTGAGACCACTCCTGGCTCTCTCTGCCGAGAAGGAGCTGCTGGCAGTACGTCCTCTAAGAGTTGAGGTCCATCGTGCAGACCCTGAGAAAACTCCTAGGAAAAGGCTCCACCTTCTTGTTTACGTCAACAGAGGTCAATGTCTTTGTTAGTGCTGGGTGTGTCCCATTTGATGCAACTGCAGAGCCATTAGGTAAACCAGCACATGTGTGCGGCCCCTTCCCTTAGACTCCTCTGGGCCCTCGTGACATAGGCTCAGAAGACTGCCAGCCTCAAGCCTTACCTCTTCCAAGGGACGGCCACACCGTCTTCCAGGATCTTCTGTCCCATGAATCTCAGTTGCTGTTTGGAACTCAAAGGAGTGAAAAGACCCTGCCTGCGGGGTCTCTTTGGGCTGGGGCCTTCCCCCGTGGGCTGCTCTCCCTCATTCTCCTTTTCTTCTTGCTTCTCTACCTCCTTCTCCTCCTCCTCCTCCTCCTCCTCCTCCTCGTTCTCCTCCTCCTCCTCCTCGTCCTCTTCCTCAGGGGTGCTCTCAGATTCCACATTGCCCATCCGCTGGGCCATGGTGAGATGAAAGGCACGGCAGCTGAAGCCCTGCAGGATGCCGCCCTTCACGTGCTGCTGGAGGATCTCCAAGGTGGGGAAGACCCGGCAGCAGGCCATGCACCTGAAGCCGGTCTCCATGGTCAGCATCCAGTCCGCTGTCTTGGCGCTGGGTCTCTCCTCGACGGCAGGTGGCCCTGATGGGCTGCCTGGCTCTGCCCTTTCCTCATACTCTTTCTCCTCCCCAGTGGGCTCACTGTCAGACAGGAGGCTTTCGGTGGACACATCAGAAGAGGGGTCAGTGGCTACTGCGCACACATCCTCAGGAAGGGTCACTTCTTCTATCCTCAGCTGCTTTTCAGGCAACTCCAAGGGTTTCTTTGTCTTCCAGGAGACAGCGACACCCTTGTTCACTTGTACCTGCATGTAGTATATTTTCATGCCCCTTTCCTCTTTGTCTGGGTGCAGATAGTTCTTACAGGGTGAAGAGGGTGAGGAGGAGACACAGTGTGATGGGGAAGCGGTCTCTCCTTCTTCCTGATCCTGGGCTAGGGGTGGTCTAGGCTGGGCAGTGTCTCGATGAAATCTCCGGATTCCTGAAAAAGGAAATTAAAATCATAATAACATGCATGGGCCATGCCAGAAGCTGGGGGAGCAGGTGTGGTAGACGAGAGAGGGACATTGGCACGACATAGCAATGTCGTGAGCTTGGTGTCCGTTGGCCGTAGGACGGAGTGGTGTATGTGGTGTCATCTGTGGGCTTTTCATGTGCGTGGGGGGGTATACTGGAGCGGTGTCTGTATACAGGGGTGTGGAGTATGGTGGTGAGGGCTGTAGTATGTGAGGGATGCGGCTGGATGTGTGTACGATGAGGAGTGTGAGTTTGGGAATATCGGTGGTGCATTCCTTGTGGAATGGGGCTGTGGTGCAGGAGAGTACTGTGGAGCACGTGCTTGGGGTTGATGTGCACTGAGAAGGGCTGTGCCTGGAGGGCGCGTGTATGTGTGAGCTGTGTGCACCTGAGCTGGATGGTCCTGCTCTCAGGCTGGAGGTGTATGATGCAGAACTCTGTCCTTCTCTGGAAGCAAAGGCAAAGACAAAGCCTACATTTTCCTCTGAAGATGCTTAATCTGGTCCCTCTTCCCTCCACCTCAAGCCCAGACCTTTCCGGCCCCTGCTCCTTGACTTCCCCACCATGGTAGTAGCAGTATTCACACACACACCCCCAGACTCAGCTGGCATCCACGCCCTCGGAACAGCTCAGCCATCCTGCCCAGGCTCCTCCACAGAGCCCTCATCACCTCTGATGACCCTGGATTTCCTCTCAGCCTCCCTGGGATCTGTGTGCCTCCTGCTTCACAGCCAAGCACCCCGTCACCTGAGGAGCCCCACGCCCTTACCAGCGTAGCTGAGCTTGCGCAGAGTAGAAGTACAGAAGAAGTATTTAGAGGCAGAGGAGACCTCCACTGCCCCTGGGCTGCAGCCTTGGGCCACCACAGTGGATCCAAGCCGAGGGGGATCCTCTTGTGACTTCGAGATTCCTGAGGGAGGAATGAAAGGCTCAGGGTGGGTTCATCAGTCCTCTGTCCACAAATATTTACTGAGTGTGTGACACGTGTCAGGTGCAGTGAATACACACAGTTGAGAGTGTGGTTCCCAGTGGATCCTCCAGGATTTAATTCCAATCAATACTTATTCTCTCACTGTCTAGTTGGTAATGTAGGCCTCGGTGGTGACTGTGAGTGTGTGGGAAGAGTGAGTGATGTGTATCAGTTAAGTCTGTGGTAAGTGTGGGGTTGGCATGGGGAGCACAGTGCAGACGTGTCTATCTGTGTCTGTGGCCTTTGTGTGCATGGTTTCTGTTCACAAGTCAGGAATTCTGGGACATGTAACGTTTCCTCGTTACATGGTGTGGCTTGTATTTATGGTGTGTGTTCATTCATTCATTCACCAAGATTCAGTAAGCAGCTACTCCTGTGTATCCGGCACTCTTCCATTGTTGTAGTCTTTGGTAACGCTGCACATTCTAGTAGGGGAAGACACACACTAAACAAAACTACAATAAATATATAATACATCAGCTGGTGGTAAGTATATAAGGGTTGCCAGACTTAGCGAACAAGAATACAAGGCACCCAGTTAAATTTCAGTTTCAGATAAACCCAGAATAATCTTTTAGTGTAAGTATTCCCATGCAGTATTTGGCCTGACTTAGTTTTAGTGTAAGTATAGCCCATACAATATGTGCGACATACGGATACTGAAAAATTACTTGTTGTTTATCTGGAATTCAAATTGAACTGGATAGCCCATATTTTCTCTGGCAATCCTGACATGGGTTACTGAGACTGTGGTTTACTGTGGTTTGTACAAAGCGGGTCTGGCATTACTCAAGAATGTGTTATACGTGTGGTGTGTATGACACGTGACTGGTTCTTATAGAGGTATTTAGAGATGGCTGAAGTTAGCTGTGTTTGTGCAAGAGCTGAGGAGATACATGTATATAGTGTGTGTGTGTGTGTGTGTGTGTCCTATATATATAGTGTGTGTGTCTATATACATATCTCATCTCCAGCGTTTGGTGTTGGAGGAGAGGATTGTGATACAGGTGGGTTGTATGAGAATGTAGTACAGGAGGGATCCGTGTATATACCTCCATGTGCTGTGTGTGGTTTACTAAGGAAGTTATATGTGGGGTGTGTGATATTTTTGTTGCATCAGAGTGTACATGGGTGTATGAGTTACTGTCTCATAAAACACCCCTAACAAGAATTCTGTATACACTCTTACGTGTATACACTCTTAAGTGTCAGCCAGGTCCAGGCAGGGTGACAAGAACTTTACCATGCAGACTTTATATCTGGTAAGCACTCTACCCCCATTCATCTCGCTCTTCTCTGCACTACCACACACACACACACAAACACACACACACACACACACACACACTCACACACACACACACACACAGGAACATAGGGCAAAATATTCTGAATGGTCAGGGGCAGTCATTGCCTTCCCCAGCCTGTCCCAGCCACTGCCTGGAAATCTGCCTGCTGTCTAGAGCTCCATTCCCAGGGCCCATCCTACAGTCTCCAGGGCCCTGGGCCTGGTAGGAGCTACTGGGCTCTAATCTGGGGCAGAGGCCTCTAGCTGGAGCTCTGGGGTGACCACCCCTCTCCCAGGGCAAGCTACTCGCCTACATTTAATGCACGCAGGCACCACGTGGCCCGTGGCTCTCAGAGCTCCCCGCAGGACCCTGAGGCCATTTCTCACCCCCGCTCACGCGGTCTCAGTCTCTGGAAAACCCTTCCCTTCCCTTGATCTCCTTTGGGAAATTCTTCCTGTTGAAGGAATAAAACCTCCTTGCTTTCAATATGACACCATCCCTAGACAAACAATCTTCTTTCAAAGTGCATTCCACTTGTCAAGATAGTTTTCAACAGGGCCTTCAACTCATGGGGCTTCTCTTTCCACTTTGGTAAAAGAGGCCAAGCAACTCATGGGTCTCTCTCAGCATCCTTGCATCCTTCACATCCCCCACCTCATGACCCCTAGGAAAGATCCAAGAGCATAAGAGAGAAATCGGGGACTGAGAAAAGCTGCACCTCTAGGTCTGTGCAAGCAGGATGCAGCCTGCTGTGAGTCCGACAAAGCTCCAGGCCCGGCTGCCCCAGGAGAGAGTCCTCAGACCAGTGGAGCTGACCTCCCATCTCCCAGGGGGCATCTGGCCGTTCTGTGCCGTCTCACACCACAGGGACCCTCCGGATAGATACGGCAGCATCACTGAGACAAGGTCTCTCGCTCCCTGCTTCACAGGTGACACGTTCTCAGTCCCCCGCTTCCTAGAGAAGCTTCAGTTTGGCAGAAACCCATGTGCCCCAGACAAGTTGCCCCCCACATACCTCCTCCGTTCTCGGCAGTTTCCTGGGACTCTTCATTTTCCAGATGTTTCCTCTTTTGTCGCCGTTCCATCGTACCAACTAGAAGTCTCCCTTAGAAGATGCCTCAAGAGATGTCCAACTCCTCCTCTTCCCTACAGGTTGGCCCTTCTTGGCTCTTGGGCAATCCGTTGAAATGATTCAATACAAACAAAAATAGTCAAGTCTCCTAAATGGCTGAAAAACTTGTACCACTTGGTGAACCAGCAGTAGTGCCTAGTGCTCACCAGGGCTGTTATGTTTGCAAGGTTGCCAGGCTCACAGTGGAATTCTGTGACCTCAGTGATGACATCAGAGCATTCGGTGGACCTAGGTTGAGCACAGTGTCTGCAATAGCACAGGCCCCATTTTCAAGAACAATTCCTTTTTCCCAGCCGAAGCTTTCCCGTGAAAGGGAAAGGTTCCTACCATATCTATTATAAATTGTATCATACCATGTCTATTATAAAATTCACATTTTGATTGGAGATCTTTTAATGTCTTTTCTAGAGAGATTTAATATGAATGTTTTAAATGGTCTCCAGTTTCCCTGTGGATTATTGACATTTTGAACTCTGCACTTCAATTTTCCCTCAATACGTGTAATTTTGTCACGGCTATTTCTGTACTTAAAGATGAGGAACTATATAATTGATTTCTTCATTTTTTCCCCATCTCTTTCCAAGGTACTGCATTTGATTGTGTCTTGCGACTGAGTGAAAAATGCTAGTCCTTGAGTCAGGACATTGGGCCCTTTAGCAAGTAACTCAACCTATCTGGGCTTCAGCTTCTGTATGTGCGATCAAGAGGCTTGGACTAGCTGACTTTTCAAATGCTGTGTTTCTTTGATTCACTCTCACTTACTGATCTGCTCCTTAAGAAGAGGGTCTGTTCTCATAAAGTAACAACAGTCTTTTCCTAACCTTGGGTTGGGCGGAGTTTAACTGTTCGTACTCAGTTTGTTAGTTATATTGCCTTCTACGTATGCTTAGCTCTAAATAATTTATACGGCTCTTGTGACAATTTTTAGATCTTCTTTTTTTCTTATTTTCTTTTATAGTTTCTAATTTGTTATCGCCAGTGTAGAGGAGCCTGATTGACTTTTAAAATTTATTGATGTTGTATGTGTGTGCCTTGTTGAACCGTCTTATTAGTTCCTGCTAGTTTATCTGTGGGTTCTTTTGGGTCTCCTAGATAAATGAGCATATTAAATGTAAATAATGTGTTCTTTGGATAAAGTTTATTTTCTTGCATCTCTATATATAGAAGCAATGTGTTGAATTGATTTAAATATTTAAATACTTACATACCTGTTATCACAATCTAACATTCTTTATCTTATTTTCTTTCAATCAATATTATGTTTTCAAGATTTATCCACGTGAATCCATATAGATCTAGGTCTTTGATTTTTGACTGTTTGATATTATGTGATCACATGCATATAGCATCATTTATTTTCCATTCAAGCATTATTGGACAATTGGATTGTTTCCCTCCCTTCTCTAGAACAAACAACATTTCCTAGAATATCCCTGAAGATGTCTGACAGTCGAGAAGGGCCAGGCTGCCCGAAGGATTGCTACTTGCTTTTAGCCACCTTCCAACAGGCCGTCTCCAGCCAGCAATTTGAAGCACAGCTGAAATGAGAACTGCCCCAAATGTGAAGATCTTAGGAGCTTCCTAGAAGGTGGGAGGTTAATGATAGGCATCCTGCTGGGATCCCAGGGGAGTCTGAGCTGGCCTGAAGCTCATCTTCCTCCTCCACCTCTCAAGAGAAATGTGGAGGAAAGAAGACTTCAAAAACTGTGAGCAGGCAGAGGGAGAGATATTGGGGGCCGAAGCTGTAACTGAGGTCTTGGAGTGGGCTGTGAGCACGCAGAGCCTCTCGAGAGCCAGGCTCTGCCTTCTGAGAACTTCTCCCCTAAGGCTGCTCATAATTCACGTGATACCAGCCATATAGAGCCGACTTGGCCCACACTGTCACAGAAAGCCTTATCAGAATCTCTTCTTCTTCATACACTCTTGTGTCTGTTACTTGGTTATTGCCTTTGGTACTCCACTGATGTGAACCACAGTCGCCAGGGGATGGAGGACACTAGTGACCCATCTTGCTCTGTGGCCTCAGTCCACAGCTGGAGGGTAAGGGAAGAGGCCAAATGAAGGTCAAGAAGGAAAGATGGAGTTTGAAGGGAAGACCTGAGTTAAGGGTGTCTTCTCAAGTCTTGATGACTGAAATGTAGCTCCAGTACCTGAAGTCCTGCTTGTTCTCAAGGCTGACCGCGGGGCTGGGTGCACTCAGTGAAGGAACCGTATACACTTAGTATTTCCTTGCTTGCTCACACTTGCCCTCCTCTGATACACCCTCTGCAAGACTGATCTTCCCCTGAAACAACTTTCCACCTGCCACTGTCATCTCATGAACGTTTGCTTCCCCTTCCTAGTGTCCCCCTAGAATGCCATTGCAGCCAATTCATAATTTGATAATCATGCTGCTTACCATATTCTCAGCAACTTCTGAGAAATTTTATTCGCTTTATTCCATAGTCTTCACCCATCAATAATCTTCCTTAACTTCCTAGCTGCAAGTTAACCCATTCGGAATCATTTCTTTTGCTTTCTCTTCTTTGGCAAATCCTTTCTATCTTTTAAGGTCTTTTTCTTGTCTCTCTACCATCTTGCCTTCCTGAACTTCTTTTTTTTCCGTTTAAGTAACCTTTCAATCTCCTTCCCCAATTTCCTCATACACATTGAGAGTTTATTCCTCACACGTTAGACAGCGGTTTATGAATGGCCAGGCATAATGGACTCAGAATGAGTTGGCACCCCCGAGGTACCTGTCTTGCTGGGGAGCCACAGGTGAAGGGCTGTCTGCTGGACACATGTTTGCATGGAGTCAGGCTGAGTGGCCTCAGGGTGTTTGCTCTGCACTTGTGTGTGTTTCTCCCTAGTTGGTTTCCTTGTCCAGCCACCTGTGACCTCCCTCCATCCAGCCCAGGGAATCCTTCTCATCACAGGGGTAGGATGTTTGTCTCATTTTCCATCACATCCTTTCCCCAAAGTTTGGTTGTGAGTTGTTCCCATTCCAAAGACCTTTCCTCTTTGAAGAGAAAAGAGAAAATCTTGTCTCTTCTTTTCTCTCACTTCACTTCTGCTCTATGATCTCCTCCGTCCAGAATGGCCCACTGACTCACATGGGTGTAGATCCAAAGATGGCAAGAAATGCCAGCAATTCTGAGATAATAATACGGATGGATCAGGAAAACTTGAAAACCTTTATCCCGCCACATTAAAAAAAATTGCACTTCCAGTGTATTCAGAGTCTCAGTGTAGAAACACAAATGATAGAGAAATTGAATTACACTCAAGTTTTTCTTTCCTCCTTTCCTGATTTATTCTAATCCTCCAAGTTAACATGATGAACTCTTTGTTGTGTAAAGTTTCAGACATTTTCTACCCATGCACACTTTTCTTCTTTTCACATTAGAGTGTGAACTAGGTCACTTTCAACATGCTGTGATTCTGTGATTCACTGTCTCCCACCGAGTCATCCACGGATAATGTCATCTGTTTCACGGAGAAATATTTCCAATAGCTAATAGCCAATGTCTGTGGAGTGCTTACTCTGTGTCGGTTTCTTGTAACTACTTTACAGATCATTTGTACAGCGTACCCATGGACCAGGTACAATTATGACCCCCAAGTGACAGATAAGTGCAGATAAGTACAAATAAATACAGAGGCCAAGTGACTTGCCCAAGACACTGGAGCAAATCAAAATCCATGCCTCTGTAATCATTTTGCTCTATTGCCTCTGTCTGGGAGGCTTGATGATTTGGCAACTAAAACCTTAAATATCATGTTCCATTTTTATATCTGTGACACAAGCGTGGGGCTGTGATACAGGGTAACTAACCTGACTACTTTTGAAAACCCTTATGCACCTGGATGAAAGTAAGCCAGGGACTGCAAGCCATAGATTTAAGGTTTCCTACCAACTTTTAAAAATAGCTTCTTGAATGCAATTTATGTAGTGTCAAGTCTAGGATGTAGTCCAAATAGTAACAGAAAAATGGAGATATGTAGAAAAATACTTAAAGTTGACAATTATTGGGAGTGTAGTATTTTTGGGGCCAGCGTGTAGACCACAGGAAAACTTGCTGTTTCCATCCCAAAGGGAAGAGCCCTACGTTGCAACTGCCAAGGTCCCTGGGACAGCAAGTGTGCTCACTGCTTAGTAAAGAAGCATCCTCAGTTTGATAGAATCATATGGGAGCCTTACATTTGGTTAGCAGTTCTACATTCTTGATGTAATAATATTTTCAGGGTGTGGGAGGGTATCAAGCTCTGAAAATACCCTTGGAGAGATCTGCTTATTAAGTTTGGCTTTTTCAGTCTCCCTACTACTTCTTTACCAAACACCAGGCGGTTTCCTTCACTTTTCAGAACCATATTGTTTTTCCCTTCTCTAATGAACTTTGAAATACTTTTGGATGAGCTATTAAGATTGGGAAAAAATAAACATCTCTTTAACATAAGGAAGATAATAACAATGACAAGTAGAAAAAGCTCTAAAACAGAGAATATCCTCCATTCTAGCCACTGACTGGGAGTGGAAGGTTCGTGCTCGCTGTCCAGGACGTAGAAATAAAAGCTGAGGAGGCGCTGAGGCGTCTCCTGGATCTCTATGAGCCTCCATCATTTCTGCTGAGTAGGGTTGACAGATAAAATATAGACTGTTTAGTTAAATATGAATGTTTGAAAAACAACGAGTACATTTTGAAGATAAGTATGCCCCAAATAGTTCATAGGATCTACTTATACTAAAAATAATGACTTATTATTCATGTGAAGTTCAAGTTTAACTGGGTATCCTGTATTTTTATGTCCTAAATCTGACAGCCCTACTGATGATCCACAATGGAGGCAGTTGAGGAACGGTACATGCTGGCTCTCGGACAGTCAGAAATGGCTTCAGCCGATCCAGGTACAGTATGAAATTCTTTTTGGATGTAGCTCAGAAGCCATGGCCAGCCCTTGACTGCAAGTACTGCCTCGGGTTTCCCTGAGGTGGGGTAAACCTTCCTCTTAATGGCCTTTTGGTAAGTCTGGAAGACCATATCCAAGGGGAGCCCCAAAGTCAGTTTCATCCTCACAACCATGTTTCCAATTCCTGGAATTGGCTGCATGTGACTCACAAGAGCTGAGGAGGTTTGTGGAAGTTGGGAGTGTCATAGCTTGAACCCTTTGTAGGTAAAGTTTTGCTGTTGTGAGAGTTTTAACAGGAGCAATGTGAAAGACTCCAAGTCCCCAGGTAGATAGAAATAATCCTGTTCTACCTGTGTGTATGTGACAAGTCTCTAATAGTTCAGAGAGCAAGTATCTGGTCTTAGAAAGACTGATCCAAGCTTGGATGTTTCTGGTGACAAGGCAAGGTCCTGAGTTTCAAGTTCACCTTTTATGGTTGAGGAGACAATAAGGTGGTCAGAAGGGAAATCATGGAGGAGACCTTGGCTTCATCCATCGTGCAGGCTTGTATATGTGGTTCTATGTAGATTGTGTTTCAAAGGTGGAGCTTGTTTACAACTATGAACATTCTCCGATGTGCTTTTTGGACCTTCATTCCCAGAGCGAGAGCAGTGCCGAGGCTCTAGAAATGCCATGGATATTCTGAGCTGTCAGTGGCATTTCCCCGGTACTGTTCCCTTGGTGCCGCTCCTTGAAATGTCCAAAGGGATTATCATGTGTCTTGTGGCGGGTCCTAGCATTGTGAAAGGAAGCTGCTGCACCTGGCTCAGAGGATTTCGGATGTGGTGGGAGGAGGAGTAGTACTACGACTATAAATTGTATCACAGCATATCGATTCCATCTTGAGAGTGGGGTTGGGGGGTTATGAAGGGGGGCTTTTATTGTACTTTTATACATTGTACCCTTGAAACTAATTCAATTTTTTAAAATTAATTAATTTATTTGGGGCTGCATTGGGTCTTTGTTGCTGCTAGCGGGCGTTCTCTAGTTGCAGTGAGCGGGGGCTCCTCTTGGCTGTGGTGCACGGGCTTCTCATTGCAGTGGCTTCTCTTGTTGCGGAGCATGGTCTCTAGACACGCAGGCTTCCGTAGTTGTGGCACGTGGGCTCGGTTGATGTGGCACACGGGCTCTAGAGCGCAGGCTCAGTAGTTGTGGCACGCGGGCTTAGTTACTCCGTGGCACGTGGGATCTTCCCAGACCAGGGCTCGAACCCATGACCCCTGCATTCGCAGGCATATTCTTAACCACTGCTCCACCAGGGAAGCCCGATAATTCAGTTTTTTATAAAGAGAAGATTCCTAATATTATTCCAAAATTTTAAAAATATGTAGTTGGATAACACTATGAAAAATTAACTGATATATTCTTTTATTATTTCTCTTTGCTCCCTGGATTTTTTTCCCCATCCAGTCAGCTAGGCACTGTGAGTTCACTGCATTAGGAAGGTAAAGACTCAGCAGAAATGAGGGAGAAAAACAGAAAAGTCTCAGCTTTGGAATGTTCACAACGGAGGCCACAGTAGAACAGGTGAGAATTCTGTGAACCAAAAATAAATGTCGTCTCAAATGCAAAAAAGTATTCTCTGCACTGGGAGGCAGGAGAGGGAGGGAGGGAAGGACTGAAGGAGAGAGATCAGTGTGGCCAGGGACATGGAGACTGTGCTTAAGGACGATATGCCCAGGAAGAGAATCAGAATCTGGAGAAGATTCAGCCTGCACGTGATCATTGCCTCCAGCCAGCACCCTCATCTCAGACGTTGGGAAATTCAGAGAGAGAGTGGGAGTACGTCAGGAGGGCCACGCGCATAGTCTGTGTGGCAGGGGTTGTGGCCGTTCCCTATTTGTGAGGAGTCCCCAGCAATTTGCAGGCCTCTTCTGGAAAATGCTGGCGGACGTCTCTAGTGCTTATGTGAAAGCTTGTTCACAAACCTTGAAAGATACAGATGTAGATGACAGATAGATGCATAGATAGAAAAATGTCATTAAATAAAAGCTCCAGGAAAGGTTTGGAAAATGCCCTTTATTGCATAGGACGCTTCTATTGTCATATGATGTTAGACTGAGTGCCGGTCCCTTCATCCTCCTTCAGACCACGGCATTCTGTCTGCTACTCTCCCGAGGGTCCTTTCTTCTCCCTGGAAGGGATAAAACAAATGAGGTAGAACAGGAAGAGACAAGAAGCACTCCAAGCTCTGCTGGTCAGGGTTACCCTCCAGCATTGCCTTAATGCTCAGAGCCACACACACCACAGTGAGCTTGGCTCCAGATCAACTACCACACAACGAAGGTTCTGGAACATTTCCATATCTCGGGGAACCTCATTTCCACGTGACTCTCTTTCATATTCCCCTTTGTCACAGAAGGCTAGGTCCAGTGGTCCGGGTGAGATCTCAGCTCAGGCCAAAGGCTCTCAGACCTCAAAATTCTGGTCCTGCAAGGGCCCCTGTCCTCTCTTGAGACCACTCCTGGCTCTCTCTGCCGAGAAGGAGCTGCTGGCAGTACGTCCTCTAAGAGTTGAGGTCCATCGTGCAGACCCTGAGAAAACTCCTAGGAAAAGGCTCCACCTTCTTGTTTACGTCAACAGAGGTCAATGTCTTTGTTAGTGCTGGGTGTGTCCCATTTGATGCAACTGCAGAGCCATTAGGTAAACCAGCACATGTGTGCGGCCCCTTCCCTTAGACTCCTCTGGGCCCTCGTGACATAGGCTCAGAAGACTGCCAGCCTCAAGCCTTACCTCTTCCAAGGGACGGCCACACCGTCTTCCAGGATCTTCTGTCCCATGAATCTCAGTTGCTGTTTGGAACTCAAAGGAGTGAAAAGACCCTGCCTGCGGGGTCTCTTTGGGCTGGGGCCTTCCCCCGTGGGCTGCTCTCCCTCATTCTCCTTTTCTTCTTGCTTCTCTACCTCCTTCTCCTCCTCCTCCTCCTCCTCCTCCTCCTCGTTCTCCTCCTCCTCCTCCTCGTCCTCTTCCTCAGGGGTGCTCTCAGATTCCACATTGCCCATCCGCTGGGCCATGGTGAGATGAAAGGCACGGCAGCTGAAGCCCTGCAGGATGCCGCCCTTCACGTGCTGCTGGAGGATCTCCAAGGTGGGGAAGACCCGGCAGCAGGCCATGCACCTGAAGCCGGTCTCCATGGTCAGCATCCAGTCCGCTGTCTTGGCGCTGGGTCTCTCCTCGACGGCAGGTGGCCCTGATGGGCTGCCTGGCTCTGCCCTTTCCTCATACTCTTTCTCCTCCCCAGTGGGCTCACTGTCAGACAGGAGGCTTTCGGTGGACACATCAGAAGAGGGGTCAGTGGCTACTGCGCACACATCCTCAGGAAGGGTCACTTCTTCTATCCTCAGCTGCTTTTCAGGCAACTCCAAGGGTTTCTTTGTCTTCCAGGAGACAGCGACACCCTTGTTCACTTGTACCTGCATGTAGTATATTTTCATGCCCCTTTCCTCTTTGTCTGGGTGCAGATAGTTCTTACAGGGTGAAGAGGGTGAGGAGGAGACACAGTGTGATGGGGAAGCGGTCTCTCCTTCTTCCTGATCCTGGGCTAGGGGTGGTCTAGGCTGGGCAGTGTCTCGATGAAATCTCCGGATTCCTGAAAAAGGAAATTAAAATCATAATAACATGCATGGGCCATGCCAGAAGCTGAGGGAGCAGGTGTGGTAGACGAGAGAGGGACATTGGCACGACATAGCAATGTCGTGAGCTTGGTGTCCGTTGGCCGTAGGACGGAGTGGTGTATGTGGTGTCATCTGTGGGCTTTTCATGTGCGTGGGGGGGTATACTGGAGCGGTGTCTGTATACAGGGGTGTGGAGTATGGTGGTGAGGGCTGTAGTATGTGAGGGATGCGGCTGGATGCGTGTACGATGAGGAGTGTGAGTTTGGGAATATCGGTGGTGCATTCCTTGTGGAATGGGGCTGTGGTGCAGGAGAGTACTGTGGAGCACGTGCTTGGGGTTGATGTGCACTGAGAAGGGCTGTGTCTGGAGGGCGCGTGTATGTGTGAGCTGTGTGCACCTGAGCTGGATGGTCCTGCTCTCAGGCTGGAGGTGTATGATGCAGAACTCTGTCCTTCTCTGGAAGCAAAGGCAAAGACAAAGCCTACATTTTCCTCTGAAGATGCTTAATCTGGTCCCTCTTCCCTCCACCTCAAGCCCAGACCTTTCCGGCCCCTGCTCCTTGACTTCCCCACCATGGTAGTAGCAGTATTCACACACACACCCCCAGACTCAGCTGGCATCCACGCCCTCGGAACAGCTCAGCCATCCTGCCCAGGCTCCTCCACAGAGCCCTCATCACCTCTGATGACCCTGGATTTCCTCTCAGCCTCCCTGGGATCTGTGTGCCTCCTGCTTCACAGCCAAGCACCCCGTCACCTGAGGAGCCCCACGCCCTTACCAGCGTAGCTGAGCTTGCACAGAGTAGAAGTACAGAAGAAGTATTTAGAGGCAGAGGAGACCTCCACTGACCCTGGGCTGCAGCCTTGGGCCACCACAGTGGATCCAAGCCGAGGGGGATCCTCTTGTGACTTCGAGATTCCTGAGGGAGGAATGAAAGGCTCAGGGTGGGTTCATCAGTCCTCTGTCCACAAATATTTACTGAGTGTGTGACACGTGTCAGGTGCAGTGAATACACACAGTTGAGAGTGTGGTTCCCAGTGGATCCTCCAGGATTTAATTCCAATCAATACTTATTCTCTCACTGTCTAGTAGGTAATGTAGGCCTCGGTGGTGACTGTGAGTGTGTGGGAAGAGTGAGTGATGTGTATCAGTTAAGTCTGTGGTAAGTGTGGGGTTGGCATGGGGAGCACAGTGCAGACGTGTCTATCTGTGTCTGTGGCCTTTGTGTGCATGGTTTCTGTTCACAAGTCAGGAATTCTGGGACATGTAACGTTTCCTCGTTACATGGTGTGGCTTGTATTTATGGTGTGTGTTCATTCATTCATTCACCAAGATTCAGTAAGCAGCTACTCCTGTGTATCCGGCACTCTTCCATTGTTGTAGTCTTTGGTAACGCTGCACATTCTAGTAGGGGAAGACACACACTAAACAAAACTACAATAAATATATAATACATCAGCTGGTGGTAAGTATATAAGGGTTGCCAGACTTAGCGAACAAGAATACAAGGCACCCAGTTAAATTTCAGTTTCAGATAAACCCAGAATAATCTTTTAGTGTAAGTATTCCCATGCAGTATTTGGCCTGACTTAGTTTTAGTGTAAGTATAGCCCATACAATATGTGCGACATACGGATACTGAAAAATTACTTGTTGTTTATCTGGAATTCAAATTGAACTGGATAGCCCATATTTTCTCTGGCAATCCTGACATGGGTTACTGAGACTGTGGTTTACTGTGGTTTGTACAAAGCGGGTCTGGCATTACTCAAGAATGTGTTATACGTGTGGTGTGTATGACACGTGACTGGTTCTTATAGAGGTATTTAGAGATGGCTGAAGTTAGCTGTGTTTGTGCAAGAGTTGAGGAGATACATGTATATAGTGTGTGTGTGTGTGTGTGTGTGTGTGTCCTATATATATAGTGTGTGTGTCTATATACATATCTCATCTCCAGCGTTTGGTGTTGGAGGAGAGGATTGTGATACAGGTGGGTTGTATGAGAATGTAGTACAGGAGGGATCCGTGTATATACCTCCATGTGCTGTGTGTGGTTTACTAAGGAAGTTATATGTGGGGTGTGTGGTATTTTTGTTGCATCAGAGTGTACATGGGTGTATGAGTTACTGTCTCATAAAACACCCCTAACAAGAATTCTGTATACACTCTTACGTGTATACACTCTTAAGTGTCAGCCAGGTCCAGGCAGGGTGACAAGAACTTTACCATGCAGACTTTATATCTGGTAAGCACTCTACCCCCATTCATCTCGCTCTTCTCTGCACTACCACACACACACACACAAACACACACACACACACACACACACTCACACACACACACACACACAGGAACATAGGGCAAAATATTCTGAATGGTCAGGGGCAGTCATTGCCTTCCCCAGCCTGTCCCAGCCACTGCCTGGAAATCTGCCTGCTGTCTAGAGCTCCATTCCCAGGGCCCATCCTACAGTCTCCAGGGCCCTGGGCCTGGTAGGAGCTACTGGGCTCTAATCTGGGGCAGAGGCCTCTAGCTGGAGCTCTGGGGTGACCACCCCTCTCCCAGGGCAAGCTACTCGCCTACATTTAATGCACGCAGGCACCACGTGGCCCGTGGCTCTCAGAGCTCCCCGCAGGACCCTGAGGCCATTTCTCACCCCCGCTCACGCGGTCTCAGTCTCTGGAAAACCCTTCCCTTCCCTTGATCTCCTTTGGGAAATTCTTCCTGTTGAAGGAATAAAACCTCCTTGCTTTCAATATGACACCATCCCTAGACAAACAATCTTCTTTCAAAGTGCATTCCACTTGTCAAGATAGTTTTCAACAGGGCCTTCAACTCATGGGGCTTCTCTTTCCACTTTGGTAAAAGAGGCCAAGCAACTCATGGGTCTCTCTCAGCATCCTTGCATCCTTCACATCCCCCACCTCATGACCCCTAGGAAAGATCCAAGAGCATAAGAGAGAAATCGGGGACTGAGAAAAGCTGCACCTCTAGGTCTGTGCAAGCAGGATGCAGCCTGCTGTGAGTCCGACAAAGCTCCAGGCCCGGCTGCCCCAGGAGAGAGTCCTCAGACCAGCGGAGCTGACCTCCCATCTCCCAGGGGGCATCTGGCCGTTCTGTGCCGTCTCACACCACAGGGACCCTCCGGATAGATACGGCAGCATCACTGAGACAAGGTCTCTCGCTCCCTGCTTCACAGGTGACACGTTCTCAGTCCCCCGCTTCCTAGAGAAGCTTCAGTTTGGCAGAAACCCATGTGCCCCAGACAAGTTGCCCCCCACATACCTCCTCCGTTCTCGGCAGTTTCCTGGGACTCTTCATTTTCCAGATGTTTCCTCTTTTGTCGCCGTTCCATCGTACCAACTAGAAGTCTCCCTTAGAAGATGCCTCAAGAGATGTCCAACTCCTCCTCTTCCCTACAGGTTGGCCCTTCTTGGCTCTTGGGCAATCCGTTGAAATGATTCAATACAAACAAAAATAGTCAAGTCTCCTAAATGGCTGAAAAACTTGTACCACTTGGTGAACCAGCAGTAGTGCCTAGTGCTCACCAGGGCTGTTATGTTTGCAAGGTTGCCAGGCTCACAGTGGAATTCTGTGACCTCAGTGATGACATCAGAGCATTCGGTGGACCTAGGTTGAGCACAGTGTCTGCAATAGCACAGGCCCCATTTTCAAGAACAATTCCTTTTTCCCAGCCGAAGCTTTCCCGTGAAAGGGAAAGGTTCCTACCATATCTATTATAAATTGTATCATACCATGTCTATTATAAAATTCACATTTTGATTGGAGATCTTTTAATGTCTTTTCTAGAGAGATTTAATATGAATGTTATAAATGGTCTCCAGTTTCCCTGTGGATTATTGACATTTTAAACTCTGCACTTCAATTTTCCCTCAATACGTGTAATTTTGTCACGGCTATTTCTGTACTTAAAGATGAGGAACTATATAATTGATTTCTTCATTTTTTCCCCATCTCTTTCCAAGGTACTGCATTTGATTGTGTCTTGCGACTGAGTGAAAAATGCTAGTCCTTGAGTCAGGACATTGGGCCCTTTAGCAAGTAACTCAACCTATCTGGGCTTCAGCTTCTGTATGTGCGATCAAGAGGCTTGGACTAGCTGACTTTTCAAATGCTGTGTTTCTTTGATTCACTCTCACTTACTGATCTGCTCCTTAAGAAGAGGGTCTGTTCTCATAAAGTAACAACAGTCTTTTCCTAACCTTGGGTTGGGCGGAGTTTAACTGTTCGTACTCAGTTTGTTAGTTATATTGCCTTCTACGTATGCTTAGCTCTAAATAATTTATACGGCTCTTGTGACAATTTTTAGATCTTCTTTTTTTCTTATTTTCTTTTATAGTTTCTAATTTGTTATCGCCAGTGTAGAGGAGCCTGATTGACTTTTAAAATTTATTGATGTTGTATGTGTGTGCCTTGTTGAACCGTCTTATTAGTTCCTGCTAGTTTATCTGTGGGTTCTTTTGGGTCTCCTAGATAAATGAGCATATTAAATGTAAATAATGTGTTCTTTGGATAAAGTTTATTTTCTTGCATCTCTATATATAGAAGCAATATGTTGAATTGATTTAAATATTTAAATACTTACATACCTGTTATCACAATCTAACATTCTTTATCTTATTTTCTTTCAATCAATATTATGTTTTCAAGATTTATCCACGTGAATCCATATAGATCTAGGTCTTTGATTTTTGACTGTTTGATATTATGTGATCATATGCATATAGCATCATTTATTTTCCATTCAAGCATTATTGGACAATTGGATTGTTTCCCTCCCTTCTCTAGAACAAACAACATTTCCTAGAATATCCCTGAAGATGTCTGACAGTCGAGAAGGGCCAGGCTGCCCGAAGGATTGCTACTTGCTTTTAGCCACCTTCCAACAGGCCGTCTCCAGCCAGCAATTTGAAGCACAGCTGAAATGAGAACTGCCCCAAATGTGAAGATCTTAGGAGCTTCCTAGAAGGTGGGAGGTTAATGATAGGCATCCTGCTGGGATCCCAGGGGAGTCTGAGCTGGCCTGAAGCTCATCTTCCTCCTCCACCTCTCAAGAGAAATGTGGAGGAAAGAAGACTTCAAAAACTGTGAGCAGGCAGAGGGAGAGATATTGGGGGCCGAAGCTGTAACTGAGGTCTTGGAGTGGGCTGTGAGCACGCAGAGCCTCTCGAGAGCCAGGCTCTGCCTTCTGAGAACTTCTCCCCTAAGGCTGCTCATAATTCACGTGATACCAGCCATATAGAGCCGACTTGGCCCACACTGTCACAGAAAGCCTTATCAGAATCTCTTCTTCTTCATACACTCTTGTGTCTGTTACTTGGTTATTGCCTTTGGTACTCCACTGATGTGAACCACAGTCGCCAGGGGATGGAGGACACTAGTGACCCATCTTGCTCTGTGGCCTCAGTCCACAGCTGGAGGGTAAGGGAAGAGGCCAAATGAAGGTCAAGAAGGAAAGATGGAGTTTGAAGAGAAGACCTGAGTTAAGGGTGTCTTCTCAAGTCTTGATGACTGAAATGTAGCTCCAGTACCTGAAGTCCTGCTTGTTCTCAAGGCTGACCGCGGGGCTGGGTGCACTCAGTGAAGGAACCGTATACACTTAGTATTTCCTTGCTTGCTCACACTTGCCCTCCTCTGATACACCCTCTGCAAGACTGATCTTCCCCTGAAACAACTTTCCACCTGCCACTGTCATCTCATGAACGTTTGCTTCCCCTTCCTAGTGTCCCCCTAGAATGCCATTGCAGCCAATTCATAATTTGATAATCATGCTGCTTACCATATTCTCAGAAACTTCTGAGAAATTTTATTCGCTTTATTCCATAGTCTTCACCCATCAATAATCTTCCTTAACTTCCTAGCTGCAGGTTAACCCATTCGGAATCATTTCTTTTTCTTTCTCTTCTTTGGCAAATCCTTTCTATCTTTCAAGGTCTTTTTCTTGTCTCTCTACCATCTTGCCTTCCTGAACTTCTTTTTTTTCCGTTTAAGTAACCTTTCAATCTCCTTCCCCAATTTCCTCATACACATTGAGAGTTTATTCCTCACACGTTAGACAGCGGTTTATGAATGGCCAGGCATAATGGACTCAGAATGAGTTGGCACCCCCGAGGTACCTGTCTTGCTGGGGAGCCACAGGTGAAGGGCTGGCTGCTGGACACATGTTTGCATGGAGTCAGGCTGAGTGGCCTCAGGGTGTTTGCTCTGCACTTGTGTGTGTTTCTCCCTAGTTGGTTTCCTTGTCCAGCCACCTGTGACCTCCCTCCATCCAGCCCAGGGAATCCTTCTCATCACAGGGGTAGGATGTTTGTCTCATTTTCCATCACATCCTTTCCCCAAAGTTTGGTTGTGAGTTGTTCCCATTCCAAAGACCTTTCCTCTTTGAAGAGAAAAGAGAAAATCTTGTCTCTCCTTTTCTCTCACTTCACTTCTGCTCTATTATCTCCTCCGTCCAGAATGGCCCACTGACTCACATGGGTGTAGATCCAAAGATGGCAAGAAATGCCAGCAATTCTGAGATAATAATACGGATGGATCAGGAAAACTTGAAAACCTTTATCCCGCCACATTAAAAAAAATTGCACTTCCAGTGTATTCAGAGTCTCAGTGTAGAAACACAAATGATAGAGAAATTGAATTACACTCAAGTTTTTCTTTCCTCCTTTCCTGATTTATTCTAATCCTCCAAGTTAACATGATGAACTCTTTGTTGTGTAAAGTTTCAGACATTTTCTACCCATGCACACTTTTCTTCTTTTCACATTAGAGTGTGAACTAGGTCACTTTCAACATGCTGTGATTCTGTGATTCACTGTCTCCCAACGAGTCATCCACGGATAATGTCATCTGTTTCACGGAGAACTATTTCCAATAGCTAATAGCCAATGTCTGTGGAGTGCTTACTCTGTGTCGGTTTCTTGTAACTACTTTACAGATCATTTGTACAGCGTACCCATGGACCAGGTACAATTATGACCCCCAAGTGACAGATAAGTGCAGATAAGTACAAATAAATACAGAGGCCAAGTGACTTGCCCAAGACACTGGAGCAAATCAAAATCCATGCCTCTGTAATCATTTTGCTCTATTGCCTCTGTCTGGGAGGCTTGATGATTTGGCAACTAAAACCTTAAATATCATGTTCCATTTTTATATCTGTGACACAAGCGTGGGGCTGTGATACGGGGTAACTAACCTGATTACTTTTGAAAACCCTTATGCACCTGGATGAAAGTAAGCCAGGGACTGCAAGCCATAGATTTAAGGTTTCCTACCAACTTTTAAAAATAGCTTCTTGAATGCAATTTATGTAGTGTCAAGTCTAGGATGTAGTCCAAATAGTAACAGAAAAATGGAGATATGTAGAAAAATACTTAAAGTTGACAAGTATTGGGAGTGTAGTATTTTTGGGGCCAGCGTGTAGACCACAGGAAAACTTGCTGTTTCCATCCCAAAGGGAAGAGCCCTACGTTGCAACTGCCGAGGTCCCTGGGACAGCAAGTGTGCTCACTGCTTAGTAAAGAAGCATCCTCAGTTTGATAGAATCATATGGGAGCCTTACATTTGGTTAGCAGTTCTACATTCTTGATGTAATAATATTTTCAGGGTGTGGGAGGGTATCAAGCTCTGAAAATACCCTTGGAGAGATCTGCTTATTAAGTTTGGCTTTTTCAGTCTCCCTACTACTTCTTTACTAAACACCAGGCGGTTTCCTTCACTTTTCAGAACCATATTGTTTTTCCCTTCTCTAATGAACTTTGAAATACTTTTGGATGAGCTATTAAGATTGGGAAAAATAAACATCTCTTTAAAATAAGGAAGATAATAACAATGACAAGTAGAAAAAGCTCTAAAACAGAGAATATCCTCCATTCTAGCCACTGACTGGGAGTGGAAGGTTCGTGCTCGCTGTCCAGGACGTAGAAATAAAAGCTGAGGAGGCGCTGAGGCGTCTCCTGGATCTCTATGAGCCTCCATCATTTCTGCTGAGTAGGGTTGACAGATAAAATATAGACTGTTTAGTTAAATATGAATGTTTGAAAAACAACGAGTACATTTTGAAGATAAGTATGCCCCAAATAGTTCATAGGATCTACTTATACTAAAAATAATGACTTATTATTCATGTGAAGTTCAAGTTTAACTGGGTATCCTGTATTTTTATGCCCTAAATCTGACAGCCCTACTGATGATCCACAATGGAGGCAGTTGAGGAACGGTACATGCTGGCTCTCGGACAGTCAGAAATGGCTTCAGCAGATCCAGGTACAGTATGAAATTCTTTTTGGATGTAGCTCAGAAGCCATGGCCAGCCCTTGACTGCAAGTACTGCCTCGGGTTTCCCTGAGGTGGGGTAAACCTTCCTCTTAATGGCCTTTTGGTAAGTCTGGAAGACCATATCCAAGGGGAGCCCCAAAGTCAGTTTCATCCTCACAACCATGTTTCCAATTCCTGGAATTGGCTGCATGTGACTCACAAGAGCTGAGGAGGTTTGTGGAAGTTGGGAGTGTCATAGCTTGAACCCTTTGTAGGTAAAGTTTTGCTGTTGTGAGAGTTTTAACAGGAGCAATGTGAAAGACTCCAAGTCCCCAGGTAGATAGAAATAATCCTGTTCTACCTGTGTGTATGTGACAAGTCTCTAATAGTTCAGAGAGCAAGTATCTGGTCTTAGAAAGACTGATCCAAGCTTGGATGTTTCTGGTGACAAGGCAAGGTCCTGAGTTTCAAGTTCACCTTTTATGGTTGAGGAGACAATAAGGTGGTCAGAAGGGAAATCATGGAGGAGACCTTGGCTTCATCCATCGTGCAGGCTTGTATATGTGGTTCTATGTAGATTGTGTTTCAAAGGTGGAGCTTGTTTACAACTATGAACATTCTCCGATGTGCTTTTTGGACCTTCATTCCCAGAGCGAGAGCAGTGCCGAGGCTCTAGAAATGCCATGGATATTCTGAGCTGTCAGTGGCATTTCCCCGGTACTGTTCCCTTGGTGCCGCTCCTTGAAATGTCCAAAGGGATTATCATGTGTCTTGTGGCGGGTCCTAGCATTGTGAAAGGAAGCTGCTGCACCTGGCTCAGAGGATTTCGGATGTGGTGGGAGGAGGAGTAGTACTACGACTATAAATTGTATCACAGCATATCGATTCCATCTTGAGAGTGGGGTTGGGGGGTTATGAAGGGGGGCTTTTATTGTACTTTTATACATTGTACCCTTGAAACTAATTCAATTTTTAAAAATTAATTAATTTATTTGGGGCTGCATTGGGTCTTTGTTGCTGCTAGCGGGCGTTCTCTAGTTGCAGTGAGCGGGGGCTCCTCTTGGCTGTGGTGCACGGGCTTCTCATTGCAGTGGCTTCTCTTGTTGCGGAGCATGGTCTCTAGGCACGCAGGCTTCCGTAGTTGTGGCACGTGGGCTCGGTTGATGTGGCACACGGGCTCTAGAGCGCAGGCTCAGTAGTTGTGGCGCGCGGGCTTAGTTACTCCGTGGCACGTGGGATCTTCGCAGACCAGGGCTCGAACCCATGACCCCTGCATTCGCAGGCATATTCTTAACCACTGCTCCACCAGGGAAGCCCGATAATTCAGTTTTTTATAAAGAGAAGATTCCTAATATTATTCCAAAATTTTAAAAATATGTAGTTGGATAACACTATGAAAAATTAACTGATATATTCTTTTATTATTTCTCTTTGCTCCCTGGATTTTTTTCCCCATCCAGTCAGCTAGGCACTGTGAGTTCACTGCATTAGGAAGGTAAAGACTCAGCAGAAATGAGGGAGAAAAACAGAAAAGTCTCAGCTTTGGAATGTTCACAACGGAGGCCACAGTAGAACAGGTGAGAATTCTGTGAACCAAAAATAAATGTCATCTCAAATGCAAAAAAGTATTCTCTGCACTGGGAGGCAGGAGAGGGATGGAGGGAAGGACTGAAGGAGAGAGATCAGTGTGGCCAGGGACATGGAGACTGTGCTTAAGGACGATATGCCCAGGAAGAGAATCAGAATCTGGAGAAGATTCAGCCTGCACGTGATCATTGCCTCCAGCCAGCACCCTCATCTCAGACGTTGGGAAATTCAGAGAGAGAGTGGGAGTACGTCAGGAGGGCCACGCGCATAGTCTGTGTGGCAGGGGTTGTGGCTGTTCCCTATTTGTGAGGAGTCCCCAGCAATTTGCAGGCCTCTTCTGGAAAATGCTGGCGGACGTCTCTAGTGCTTATGTGAAAGCTTGTTCACAAACCTTGAAAGATACAGATGTAGATGACAGATAGATGCATAGATAGAAAAATGTCATTAAATAAAAGCTCCAGGAAAGGTTTGGAAAATGCCCTTTATTGCATAGGACGCTTCTATTGTCATATGATGTTAGACTGAGTGCCGGTCCCTTCATCCTCCTTCAGACCACGGCATTCTGTCTGCTACTCTCCCGAGGGTCCTTTCTTCTCCCTGGAAGGGATAAAACAAATGAGGTAGAACAGGAAGAGACAAGAAGCACTCCAAGCTCTGCTGGTCAGGGTTACCCTCCAGCATTGCCTTAATGCTCAGAGCCACACACACCACAGTGAGCTTGGCTCCAGATCAACTACCACACAACGAAGGTTCTGGAACACTTCCATATCTCGGGGAACCTCATTTCCACGTGACTCTCTTTCATATTCCCCTTTGTCACAGAAGGCTAGGTCCAGTGGTCCGGGTGAGATCTCAGCTCAGGCCAAAGGCTCTCAGACCTCAAAATTCTGGTCCTGCAAGGGCCCCTGTCCTCTCTTGAGACCACTCCTGGCTCTCTCTGCCGAGAAGGAGCTGCTGGCAGTACGTCCTCTAAGAGTTGAGGTCCATCGTGCAGACCCTGAGAAAACTCCTAGGAAAAGGCTCCACCTTCTTGTTTACGTCAACAGAGGTCAATGTCTTTGTTAGTGCTGGGTGTGTCCCATTTGATGCAACTGCAGAGCCATTAGGTAAACCAGCACATGTGTGCGGCCCCTTCCCTTAGACTCCTCTGGGCCCTCGTGACATAGGCTCAGAAGACTGCCAGCCTCAAGCCTTACCTCTTCCAAGGGACGGCCACACCGTCTTCCAGGATCTTCTGTCCCATGAATCTCAGTTGCTGTTTGGAACTCAAAGGAGTGAAAAGACCCTGCCTGCGGGGTCTCTTTGGGCTGGGGCCTTCCCCCGTGGGCTGCTCTCCCTCATTCTCCTTTTCTTCTTGCTTCTCTACCTCCTTCTCCTCCTCCTCCTCCTCCTCCTCCTCCTCGTTCTCCTCCTCCTCCTCCTCGTCCTCTTCCTCAGGGGTGCTCTCAGATTCCACATTGCCCATCCGCTGGGCCATGGTGAGATGAAAGGCACGGCAGCTGAAGCCCTGCAGGACGCCGCCCTTCACGTGCTGCTGGAGGATCCCCAAGGTGGGGAAGACCCGGCAGCAGGCCATGCACCTGAAGCCGGTCTCCGTGGTCAGCATCCAGTCCGCTGTCTTGGCGCTGGGTCTCTCCTCAACGGCAGGTGGCCCTGATGGGCTGCCTGGCTCTGCCCTTT